>NW_008656413.1:0-23612 GCF_000695815.1 Acanthisitta chloris | reverse complement strand
TGCTGAATGGAAGATAGACCTACTCAATGATTTACTCCCCATTCCTTTACCCAACCAAGCTAGGCAGAATCAGCCTGGACCAGATATGTTAACATTTCTCCATTTGAATGCAACATTGCTCAAAAGATTTGAGAACTATTACCCAGAATCACACTCCTTCAGCCTACAGGTCGCAGTAATGACCTTTGGTGGGCCAAAAGGGAAGAACAATTTCCAGGAAAAGCATTGAGAAAGGGAAAGCATTTTGCTTCGAACAACTTCTACTGGTTTTATGCTAGGGATTTCTTTCCTGTCTTAGATTTTACCTTGACTTTTAGAGGTGACATTTGGGTGGAGTGACAAAAAAAAACACCAACAAAAAAACCCAGGGAGGGATCTTCGTTACACACATTTAACAATTCTACACAACCCACAGAGCAAGAAACCCTGGTCTGGTGAAGTGAACTCATAGCTGGAAGACAGGCATTTCAGCGTGTTTGCAGCTCAGTCGCTGGCTCACCATTTGCCATTGACCAAGTCACTTAGACCAACTCTTCAAATGTCCAACTGCAATTAATGCATTTCGAAATAGCTTAGCAATCCTTGCCATCTCTAAAAGTCCAACCTACAATATCCCAAGGGAGGCATTCCAAAGACAGGAGGCTTTTTAAAAGAGAGGGTAAGCTCTTCTCCCACCTCCAGTCTCTGAAAGTTCAGAGAATGTTGCTTGTTCATCATTAAAGAGGCCTTTGAATGAAATACCCTTTTGGAACCTTATCCATAGCTTTCTAGCACTAATAAGGGCATTTGGAGTGCTTTTACCCTATAGGGTTTATGACATGTCTACAAGCATGAAGTAGAACTAACAGTTTAGGACTGTTGGCCCCAACATGTGGCTTGTGGTCAACGTGTTGCACTTGGGAGACTTTGATAAAGCTCACAGCAACAGAAATAGAAAAACAAGGTGACACAGAGACCTGAATACAATATATTTGCAGCACTGTTATAGCCCATGGGCTGAGAGTGGCTGCCAACTGTTTTCTAGAGCAGCAGTTTGCAGTCAGTAGAATATGGGATACTCCTGGGGGACACACAGGCAAAAAGGAAAAAATGCAAAGCTATTATTAGACAGTCCTAAATTCATTCAGTGAGACCCCTAGTTATAATGGAAGATGGTATTTGGTATTTGAAAACAAATATTGAAAATAAGCACTTTTGAGAAGAACCCAGCCTTTGAAAGCGGTCTCCCAGTCTAGCCTTGCTCACAAGGCACTCTAAGGCCAATAAGCAGAATCTTCAGGGAAGTTGTTTAAAAATGCTTTGTGCACAGCCAATTAACTCTAACTTATTGATTGAGATGGCATCTCTTAATCGTTCAATTTGTTAAATATTTCTCTTTGAAGAATTTTCTTTCCAAAGAGCCACTTACACCAATTTCTGGAACTTGCCACTCAAGCTACCGGGGGACACACAGACATACGTAAGACTTATATGCATGGTGATAAGCTTTTAGTAGCTCAAAAAGAGCAGCAGCAACAACAAAGAGGAAAAAAAATGGTTTGTCTTTGAAAACCACACTGGAAAATAACCACTTACAGGTAACTCTAAATAGAGACTTGTGAAGCAAAGACAAATGCAACTGAGAGCTAATAAAGCCCTATCTGTTAAACTCAGCATCCTGTGAGCTGATACTGGGCTTTTAGCACTCACTGCTCTGCAAACCACTGGAAAAAAAAGGTAATGGGTAAAACTCTAAAAGATGTGATAAAGTCTTCCTATTTCGCTGAAAAGCCACATGCCATTTGCATGAACCCTTCAGCAAATCATGGCAGAAAAATCAGCTGTTGATCAGCTGCTGCTTCTAGATCACAAGCAGCCCAGAGGGGGGAAAAAATGCTTTTAAAAGTTAAGAACTGTGGTGATGTGCAAAAGCCATTGATCAGTATGTGGGTCAAAGAAGTGATGCAAATTACAGGATATTGAATTAAAAGAGTCAAACCCCATAAAATGTCAGCCCTTGCTAAAATCATACACCACCAGCATCTGAGCAAGAGGTTTAGGTAAATGAAGAACTATTCTCCAGGATGGAGTTCATGGCCTTAAACAAGGAAAACCAAATTCACCAGACAAAAACCTACTGAACACAATTGACAAGATCCTTTTTTTGCTGGCATCTGGGCCTTTTCCTATTAGCATCACAGCTCTGCACTTTCCAGTGCAAACCAGTGCAGTCAAGCTGCCCCACAGTCAAGCCATGTGTGAAAGCTCTCCCCTACAGAACCACAGTGAGGAAATTTACCATCAGTCACCTTAAATTGTTCTAAAGCAACTACAGAGATGAGATCCAGTGTTTGGCTTCTCAGTGTTCAATTTCCTCATCACCAGCTCCTCCATATCCCTGCCTGTGCACACTGAAACACAGGTGTAATTCACTCCATGTGGGTTTTCCCACGGGCTGCTCTGATAAGCCAAGGTATACATGAGCCAGATCACAACCAAACCTTGTGCTTTACACTTGTTAGACCTCTGGGCATAACCTGAGATTCTCAGCTCTCAAAAGAAAAAGTGTGCTGAACACTGTCTCTCCCTCTCAAAGCTGAAGAGGCTGGTGATCATCCACACACGATGTGACAATGTTCTCAGAAGAGGAAAAGGCAGGTCTGAGTTATCACACCCATCCCAAGCCGAGCATGCTTTTTATCGGGGCAGATGAGAAAGCAAACAACTAGGCCTAGACAACAACTATCATGGATTTAAGACAACTCTGTCAAAGAATGTCTCATTTTTCATTAAGAGCAGAGCTGCCTAAAAACAATAGTAATTTCAACTGAAATGAAAGAAGGAGGTGTTTTTCATTAAAAGTGCTTTTTCAACCAGCTCTAACAAAAAGAAAGTAAAGGAAGAATGAAAACAAAAGACATGGAAATGCATTATTAAAAGTACTCCATGATTTGTGGCTCTTGCTACAGTAATAGCATCTCCCTGCCCCATCCACAATTTTCCTTGCAAGATCAAAGCTAGACTGACCCAGCACCTTGCTCCATATAATTTAGCCTTCCACAAAGAAAGAACATAAGTAAGACTCTCACTCTCCCTCATACAGCTACTATTTATCAGCTATAAACACCTTTACTCTGAGATAAAGTAGGTTTCCAGCTCTTTAGATCAGCGGATAACTTATAGCAGCATTTGGAAAATGTGTTTGCCCAGCTGGGGAGAACTCAGAGGAAAAAGGGAAGTGCTGCAGGACGTGCTGGTCTCTGACAGACAAACCTCTGAACTCTTACATGAAGAGCTGAGTCTG
Organism: Acanthisitta chloris; assembly: GCF_000695815.1. Taxonomy (NCBI): domain Eukaryota; kingdom Metazoa; phylum Chordata; class Aves; order Passeriformes; family Acanthisittidae; genus Acanthisitta; species Acanthisitta chloris. The sequence goes on along the minus strand of NW_008656413.1, from coordinate 20,329 downwards.
AATGAGGAGGAGTGAGGAAAAGGAAATGTACACATACCACGACTTCACACTTGTACAACACTTCCTCTCCACAGCTCTCTGCACAAGAACAAGGCATGAATCTTCATCATCCCCATATACCAGGGATGAAACCCGGGCAGAGGAGAGGGGGAATTTCCCTAAGATTTAAAGGACACCGGGGGGAAAGCAAAGCTCACTCCAAAAATCTTTACCGGCTCTCAGGATCATGCTAATACTACCACCCTTGTTTTTCCCAACAGAAGAGCCCTACCACATAATTGCTTCTCCAACATAGTGAAGGACATTGAACTTGGAGTTCAGGAAAGCAGGAGGAGGGAGACAGAGAAGAGGAAACAGGCAGAGTTTCAAATCTTTGGTGTGTATTTATAATGTTGTAAAGAAACTGCATTTCAGGATGGGATGATTATTGATTTCTTAATGGATTACTGCTGCACAAATTTACACTCCCCCCCCAAACATCAATCTTAGGACAATAATTATAAACCTATCACAGTGTATAGAGCATTCTGACTGAGTAGAAACTTATCGCTATCTGCCGGGAAATGGCCAGTTTTCTAATTTCTCCCACTCCAACCGCATTACAGCATGGCAAGGACCTACTGAAAAATACATGCTATTATAAAACAAAGTTTAGAATAGCCACAGGACATACCTCCAGACAACTTTCATTAAACAGACTCTTTGAAACTACTGCCCTTAAGACAATGCTTGATCCATTAGAGAACAAGTTAATCAGTTATTAGAATTCTTTTATGTTATTTTTGCCATAGTAAAGAAGCACCCGGCATCGAGTGAGACTCCTTAATGGGCAACACACATTCACAAACCCACACACCCTCACTTTTTCTGCTTATCAGCCTACAGTCAAATGTTTCTGCAGCTAAGTAATTTTTTAGCAAAGGCATCCATCCATAGAACAGCTTTGATACAAGCAACACCATGTTGCAAAAATGACTGAAATACCACCAAGACTCGCCTTGACTTCAAGAAGTGTCAGACCAAACCACCGGAGCCAGGGCACTATAGCAATCTAAAAACCATTCTAAACCAAAAACCTTCATTACCCAAAGTTTTTGCAAGGTGCAGGAATGTGGAAGTTTCAAGTCTGCCTCTTTTTAGTGGTTCCCACTTATATCACCACCTATGTTCTGTCCACTATTTAACTAAAGATGTTACATGAGGTTATAGTCCAAATGTGAGCCAAGAGCTAAAGATGATCTGCAAAAGGGTTGGGTAAGAAGCCAGTGCCTCTCAGCTGCTGGCCACGTCCCTCTGCAAGAGGCAACCACCCTTTACACTGGGTCAGAGGCAGCAGAAAAGCCAGTTGGCTGTCTTCTTGACCAACACAGTTGACAGATCTGTCACTGCCAGGCATTAGCACAGTTCAGTATACCTTTGCCTGCGCAGAAACATCAGCACCAGGAGCTCCCAGCCCTGCTCAGACACCTCTCACTGCATGAGACCATGCAGCAAACTGGATCACTGAATCGATCCAAGCTAAAAATACCCCATTTGGTTGTTTGGTTTCTCTTCTTCAGAAGAACTGCTGGTATTGCTGCAGAGAACAAGGCACAGTGAACTCTGCTTTGAATGCTTGCCTTAGGAATAGTCATCTCAGCCAGAAGGGCATCTGGGGCAACTGCCAGTTACAATACCTTTAAACAGCCCTAACTAATGACAGCCCACACATCCAGTGCCACTAAAACACGTGCAGGTTAAAACCTGGCACACAACACATTTTCAAGCTCCTGCAGCACTATTCAAAGGCAGCTTGCTCCAGAGCAGAGCTACAGTTACACCCTGCTCAACACCAATCCCACTGTTCCCAGTGCTGTGGTAAGCACTGGATCAGAGAACAGCTTGTACAAGCCAAGGACTGGAACTTAAATGGAAAACAGAGGTACAGCTTGATTGTAATCTGGCTGGTCCCTTCCATGCCTAAAACAATTTCATACACAAATGCAGCCAGTTGATGTTCCCCCAGACTACACTTGTTATTACCTACAACTTGTCCCTATGACAGGAGTATGCTCCGAAAGTGTGTGGAATTAGATGGCCAATCTCTTACAAAGTGCAGTGGGCTTTGGATAGGTCCTGAATTACTCCTGAAGAAGCTTTCTGGCTGCAGAGCACAGGATCAGCACCTCAACTCTCATTTCTCCAAGAGGCTGCAATTCAATTAGTGCAGCAATGTCTCCTCTTTCTCATAACTCATCGTTCCTCCTCTATCCCAGGAACTAGTCATAGCTTCTGTAGGACAGTAAGGGTACCTCTACAAAACCTCTGCTCAAAAGGTGGCTAACAAAATAGAAAAGAAAGCAGCATTCTCCAAGGTACACAGGTCACCTAAAATAAAAGCAAAGGGCCCAAAATGCAACACTTGCCATCAGCTTCAATCAGCAGCAAAGTAGGGTTTGGGAAAACAAGGGCCTCTTCAGAGCTGCTATAGGGCAAAGATGAAATCCCAGAATTAAAAACAAAATCCCCACATGCACATTAATATTCAGAGGCAATTACCTTTCAGCTTAAAGTCAGCCAACATGCATCTTACTACTGCAGCTCTTAAAGCAATCTTGTTTACAACTGGAAATGGATTACATTATCTCAGCTCCACCTATCCACATAATGCAGAGCAAACTGTCAAACATAAAACTACAAAACGGTTATTGTAAGGTATCCCCTTCAGCAGAAGAATTAATTTGACCTATTTTATTACTAAATTATTACTCCCACACAAATTTTCTATCATAGGTATCTATCAGAGCTGACATTTATATTCCAGTGAGGCACTCTCAGATGCCTATTTTCTTCTCCTCCATCTCAAAGGTGTATTGAGCAGATTTGATGTAAACAGCCTCCTGCCAAGCTAGTTAAAAATCTTTAAACTTTATACATACAATTAGATTGTGACAATAACCATTTGCTTAAAAACAGAGAGAGAGAGAGAGAGTGAGCAAGAGAGAGAATAAGAGAGGGAGAGCTACACAGTTTCAGATTCTGCAACAAAAAGCTTCACAAGTTAAAGAAACGATTAAACTAAATTTAAGGAGGACCTACAGATATTTTTACTACGGCTCTGGCAGGTTGTTCTGATTGTCACCAAGAGACATGATTTGACACAATGGCCCTGATTAAGAATGTGCTTAAGTCCTATTAAAGCCAATGGAAGTTAATCATCTGTTTAAGAGCTTTGCTAAATCAGGACCAGAACAGGAGACATTTCCAAAAAATCTGGGCCTAAATTGAACACACTCTAATTAGCTGCACACACCAATTACATGATTATGGATGAAACACAGTTGTTTAGCATTTACAACAGCACACTTTGTGTGGAATCATTTAGAAATAAGGTCTAATTATCATTCCGTAACAGGTCCCACAATGCCTTATAACCCACATACACCATGTTAATTTTACTTGAAGAAATAGCTTAAAAAGAAGAAAGCAAAAGAAAAAAAAAAGAAAAATCCTTCAAGTAATATTTGTCCAAATTCTCAAGTGGATCAAGATCTGACCCTTTTGGAACTTCACTTTGTTCACGGGGAGAATGTCTGAGCACTCCAGCTCAGCTCTGTTTTCTTATTGCTACATTTTGCTTACAGAAAATATTCACTCTTGCATTTCAAAATGTAGCATTTGTACTCGATGCTGTCTAATGACTTAAGCCCTGCACTCAGGAAACAAACAAATTGGTACAGATTTACATAGCCAGGATAACAGACATCAGCAAATTATTCCTAACAAATATTTGTGCATACAAACCAGGAGTTGGTGTAAGTTTAATTGTGAATGATCTCAACCATTTGAGCATTAGCCAGGCTTGACAAGTCCCACTTCGATGCCCCTTAGCCCCATATTTATTGTTTTTTCTAAGCAGCAACATTTTCAGGTAAGTGACTACAAAAGTCTCCACTTCCATTAAATTAGGAAAAAAAGGCATTCCCAACCCCAGAGACTGCTGAAAAGCCACGCTTCAGTGCAAAACGCAGATCAGGAATGAGAAGATACATCGAGAATTACATTTATTAAACAAACACACATTAAAAAAATAAAAATCTCATGGCATGTAAGGCAATCTTGAGATTTAAAACTTGACTCATGATTGTGAAAGTTTGGAGTTGGCATGCCAACTTGGTGAGCCATCTGCTCACCAACAATTTATAAACGAGACTGCTGCCAAAGCCACCCGATTACTCAGTTCTAATATTAGTGATGTAACTAAAACATGCTCATAGGGTTTTTCTCCCCATGGACAAGGAAGCACAAGAGGAAAAAAAACCCCAACAAAACTCACAGAGGAAAAGTTAAAAACAAAATAGGTAAAAAAGTGTTTATGTTTCAGATTCCCTTCAGGTCTGATAAGTAGGAATATTAAGTTAATGTTCTGTAATTCCCACTAAATCGAGTCAGAAAGAAAAAAAATAAAATTATTAGGGTGATTACAAATGACAGGACAAAGTGAATAACAGAATCATAGAATGGTTTAGGTTGGAAAGAGCCTTAAAGATCAACTAGTTCCAACCTTCTGCCATTCGCAAGGACACCTTCCACTACCCCAGGTTGCTCCAGGCCCTGTCCAACCTGGCCTTGAACACTGCCCAGAGATGGGTCAGCCACAACTTTCTGGACACCCCCTGCCAGTGGCTCACCACTCTCACAGCTAAGAATTTCTTCCTAATATCCAATCTAACCCTGCCCTCCGGCAGCGTGAAGTCTTTGTAATGTCACTTCAGGCCCTTGTAAATAGTCTCCATCTTTCCTGCAGGCTCCCTTCAGGTACTGGAAGGCTGCAATTAGGTTGCCCCGAAGCCTTCTCTTCTCCAGCCTAAACAACTCCAATTCTCTCAGCCTTTCCTCCTGTAAGAGGGACTCCAGCCCTCTCACCAACTTGGTGGCCCTCTTAACCATATATTCTGTACAGTGAATCATACATTCTGTACTGTATGCCTATTTATTTGTTAATGATCCAAACAGCAGTTGGCTAAAATAAAATACACTATGTTCACCTCATAACAGCATTTAATATGCTTTGAAAACAGATTTTAAAAATCATCAAGAAATTGTGCATACAAGCTAGCAGGTATAACTGCTGATTTTACTCATGACGCTAATTTCACTATTAGAACCAAGCAATTTGGGATAAAAAAAAATCCAATTTAAACAATTCCTTTCTTATTAAAATTCCACACCACAAATAGCAGCAGAAAAATGCTAGGAGTTACTCCTCAGTAAATAATCCTTGGGGCAAAAGATATTGTAATGAAACTGCATGGAAAATTACTCACTCAATCATTTTTAAAACGTTGAGTCACAATTCAGTTTTGTTGGCCTGAAACTCCAGATCTATCTCCATGGCAAGTTAGTAGCAAATCCCAAAGCACAGCCACTATTCCCAGAGCTCAGACATGCGGATGCGCTGCTGCACTAGTCAACCCAGGGATGTGCAAAGTCCTACACTGCCACTTCCACCGAGCATTTTCTGCCCATTGAGGCAAAAAAACAGTTTAACCACTGGCTTCAATGTGAGCAGAATCTGGACATTTCCCAGCGCTCTATAGGGGACACTAATAAGACTGAAAACACAAGCAGTGCTGGTGGCACTAATTAAGAGGACAATGACAGTGCTAAGACCCTGCTCCATTTCAGAACACCTTGCTCTATCGCTGCCAAAGCAAGTAGCTTTTAAATCTGCGCTCTGAAATGAAACACACCATCATTACACAATCACTGTTCTAATTAGCCTCCTCAACAACAGATCGGCTTTATTTACAATTAATTTTGGTTAATGAGTTAGTTGTAGTTTTATCTGACGGATAATGGAAGAGAATTAATAATTGCTTAATCCACACAAAATTCTGTTGTTCACATAGCGCACAAAATTTTGACAAATGTTTCTGAATCCCAGCCAACAACCACCAGCACATTTTCACCATCTGAAAGCAGCCAAAGCTCAGCAAATGTTACCATATTACATTGTAGTAGGTTAAACTGTTTATATGTATATAATTAGAATTATTATTATAAACTTCGCTCATAATTATGCATGGCAATTTTGTCGCCAGCTCGTGAGGAAGCTTCCCCCCTACTGAAACACCTGGCCAGAGCAATTCATTAAGGTCATTGCTTTGACGATCTACCAAGATCCATTCCACATACAGTTGCACAAGGAAATGATGCAGAGACCCAAACTGGAGAAGAAACTCTTGTGCATGTCAGGTGTGCTGTCTGTCTCATCCCTTTGTCCATACCCTTCCAATCAATTCCAGCCTGGCTCCAAAGCCAGTTTAAGATCACAGTCCTAGGGGCTTTTTTTATTAGGCATTGGTTTTAAATGGTTTTAAACCATCATCTTCCATTGTCACATCACCTCCTTCTCCCAAAACCAGGTTCCCCCTCCTGAACACAGCACTGGTTTTGCCTCCACCCAGACCCAAGTACTGACCTCCCAACAGGAGACACACCAGCAATTCCCTAAAGGGATTCTTTCACACCACTAGTTTCAGAAGGGCATTTGGATGCCACAGCAAAGGTGAGGAGAGCATGCCAAGCTGAGGCACTGAGTGACACTCACATGTTGGAGCAAACACAATGGAAGGGAGTGAGTCATAAGCAGATCAGAACTGATTCCCCAGTACCGCTCTCTTCCTCTAGCACAGCAGTCTCTTTCTGGGGTGCTATCAGATGCAATATCCGACCTAAGGATCTCCCTGTGTACAGTATTAAGAAACCTTGGATAATTACACTGCTATTACCATTCACGTTTCTACGGTGCAAACCCTACTTTTACTCTTATCCTAAGGCTCTGTTGTTCTAGGCTGTTAAAAATAACAGCCAGGGTTCTGTCACAGGAATGGCTGCAGTTGGGACACAGATAAAACATCCTGACATGAAGCTGAGGAAGAACCTTACAGAGCACTATAGATTATTTCCTGGAATGCACTGCAGCTGCTTTGGTTTTGAGTACATATGTGATATATATTTACTAGAGCAAAAATCTCACTACTATCGATTTCTCTATAAATATTTAATAGTTACCAGTCAGAAGCTAAATTTAAGTAACAATAGCACTAATGACATTAAATAAATGAAGCACTTGAAAAGCGAGAAAAAAAGCAAATACTTCTTTACAGCATTTTAGCCCAAGAGCAGTAAGACAGCAACCTGAAACCATGTTACATGCTGATAGCCTGAGTCATGTCTGGTCTCATAGGCAGACCAGTGAGGTGATTTTCACAAACATCTAACCAAGAAGTAGGTTCTGTGAGCAGCAGACTTAGCAGACACTGGCTTCCAGCAACTTTTTCCCATGCATTTGACATTTGAAAAGGGTGGCACTTAATAGATTTTCCTTCAGCTGAGGCACAATTCCCATACCTCTCCTCTTTCTGGCTTCCTAATTTCAAAAGAATTGCATGATTCTAATACTTTTCAAGCCTGTACTTCTCTGTCATATGTGACTGAAACTTTAAGTGCCTTCCATTTGTATTTACGCACATCACACGTGTACAGGCTTGTCAGAAACCAGGGCTGGACACATTTTCCTATATTTTTCTTCAGCTGCCAACCTTCTCTGCTTGGTATCAGCTAATTCGGGGGTAGCTGACAGGCCATAGCATTTATATTCTGAGAACACTGTAGGATTCACACGTAAGTACATGGGATTTTGGCAAAATAAATTGGGCAATTCATAGGATACAAATTTAAAAGAAGGCCAAGAATAAACTTGCAGAGCTCTTATCATCTGCTAATGTCACACACTACTTTACCCTTAAATACACAACTAGCACATCATTCTTCTGAACTCCTGAGAGCTACCTATACTCTGACAATTTGAAGTCACACACACAATGATGAAGCTGCCTGCCACCCACCTATAGGAGATGAATTCCTACTAAAACTAATTTCCCTACTTTTTCTCCACCTCTTCAGCCTATAATTTTATTCACTCATGTGTATCTCTTCAGATGGTATCCTTTGTGAAGCTCTTAGAATTGAAAAAGCATGATATAACAAGGAGATATTGTTATATTACTCTCTGGAAGAATAGATAATCCAAAGGATAATACCCGGCAGTGATGGAGAGAGAGGCCTGGGTACTTAAGCTAGAGGAAAAATTTCAAACAGGAGGTTTCAAGTAAAGCTGATACCCCAGATTGTTCCACACAGCTGCATGAAGACGCATTCAACTCACCCAGGAACCACCTGTGCTGGTAACAAGGTCAAAACAACTGGTAAGGTTGACCCAATTTTTGGAGATTACACTGTAAAACTATTACTCACGACTACGTCTAGGACGTGCCTAAATCTGAAAGGTGATGAGGATTAAGACACTGAGTGAATTTAAGTCCCTATGGTGTATTCTGACATGTTTCTATACTTGGGCAGACTCTGCACAGGTGCCAGATCTCTGCAGACTCTCCAGAGATATGGGCAGAGGCCCCGCACCATGACAGTGCACAGGCAGTACAAACCCTGCACCTAGGAATGGACAATTAAAAGCAGTATGCAAAACTGCTAATTAATGAGATTTGTTCTCCTGCGGGGCCATTATGCAGACAAGGCAAACCCTGCAGGACATCAGTTTCTCAAGAAATAAGATTAAAAACCAAACACTGTTTTCTTCTTTTGCCTGAGCTGTCTCCCTCTATCACGGGCCTGGCTGCTAACCAGAATGAGGCCTTCAGTCTACTGCAACTCTTTCCTGGAAACTTTGAAACCATCCACGACTTGAAAGAGAACAGCTACCCTTCCCCAAATGAATAGACCTCATACCTCTTCTGTGTAAAAAGCCTTGCTGTTTTTGTACAGAAAAAGGCAACTTCTTTCCTTTTCAAAAGAAGGGAATTCACACCATCCTGTTTGCTGCTCCTCGGTCCAAAACAGGAGTTTAATTCACACTGCTGAAGTTTAAATGATGCACAGATACAGTTACCAAAAATTCTCTCAGTTTGTGTTTTATGGCTAGGACATTACCTAAGAGAGAAAATTTGCTTGCAAAGGGAATCATAAAGTGTCCAAAAGCTGAGCTGAGGTCTAGGAGACACTACATGTGAATTCTCATACAACTGCACACACACATTCCCAAATTAAAGAGTAATTATGTGAAAAAATACAATGGACTTCAGCATAATACAGGCTTCTCCAGTCAGCTTTCTGTGCCACCCACCAACATAACTTTTGTGGACTGAGGGAACACGTGTCCCTTGAGGAAAACCAGGACAATGTTACCTCATTCTAATGGAAACAGGGGGATTTGTAGGCTGAGGGAAAGAAAGGGAAACATCACTTAAAGGGGGCTGAGAAAATTCCAGACTACTGTTGAAGGTCACAGCACAGATATCTTTAGTCTAACACCTGTTTTGTTCAAGTGGAGGAAGAGAGGGGATAAACAAGCAAATATCCCCTCATCGGAATGTCAAGCTTTGTCATATATGTGCTTTAACAGCAAACGGAGCATCTCTGTTGCAAGCCCTGCCCAGATCTTCCATTAGCTGGAGAGGAAACAAAGACTGTCTTACCTCCTCACAGAAGCAGAAGCTTCCTGAGAAGAAAGGTGATAGATGGGACAGCAGACAAGGTGAATGATTTTCTGTACTTCAGTATGCCCTATCTTCTTCAAAAAACGCTTGAGATTTCCAACCCCCAGGACAAAGGGCCTGACAACAGCAGCACCAAGATGTGGCTGTGTCTTCTACCCCACTGCATGAAGTTTTGGGATGGACAGTAGCACTGAGTCTTCCAAAGGCCTTCTCCTGGCCAGAGACAGGGAAAGGACTTAAACACCCCCATTAATCTTCCCCTTCTCTCTCCCCTACGGCAGTGACTGCACCTGTGCCCAGAACAGCCTCACAGGTGGTACCAATACCACAGCAGAAAAAGGGGGTGGAAAAAACCAGTCTGTGCAGCTTCTCCAGGTAACATGAAACCATGGTGGGGAGAGCAAAGACAGGTCTGGAGTGAATCAGATTCCTTGGCTCGTGCCTTGTGCAAAACCCACAATCTGCTAAGAAGAGGGGCTCCTACCTGTGTAGGAGATGATGCACTTAAATTCTGCTGTCTTTTTCATTCACCACCAGCTGGTAGAGGCAGATATTCACATCCTCCACACCGGGGGTGGGAGCATGGTTTGGCCCTAGGGCTGATCTCCAACCACCTACCTGACCTGCACCCATCCCTGAAAGGCCACAAGGATCTGACCACCAACCTCAGCTTCACCAGAGGGAAGACTGAGAGCTCTGTGACCTCTCCAGACAGGACAAACACAGGGCAACCATTAGCTGAAGTTGCTGACACAACGCACACGGAGCCCATGAACTCTGTGGTGCTATGCCTTGGCCTTAGAGCATTACAGGAATAAACCCCAAAACCAGAAAGCAAAAGTAAGAGGCAGGGAGAAAGCAAAAGTCAGTTAAAAAAAAACCCAAAAACTCTATAATTCACAAAAGCTGACAGAAATGAGGGGGATTAATCAACCCCATGCTTTTCCAGGAACAGTGTCTGCTGTTTTACGGTACTCTCCAATGTAACACCTGTAACGACACTTGTAGGTGACCCTGCCAGCCAGGGCTATGCTCAGAGCAAGAGCTTCTGCCAGCACCTCTCTGCCTGTGAGGGATTACAGTTCTTCAAAGCCACAGGCTGACACAGCAGTGCCAGCAGAATCCGGTAATGTAGACCTGGCTCCGGATCAAGGCACATTTTGCTGGGCAGTGTGAATAGGGGTTTGTCCACACAAAACCTGGTAATGCTCAGCTGCATGGGAAGAGTTAAAATCCCATGGTTGCTCTAAGGTAATCACACCAGAACAGGGTGTTTTAGGGCTACCACAATTATTCCTGCGTAGGACAGGAAATGAGCTGCACGGGTATTAAGGTACTGCTGAATGCATCTCATTGTGGGGCTGCAAAAATTAAATGCAAAATAGCCCCTAAGCAAAGTAGATACTGTAAAAAAATCAAACTTACTTTTAACAAAGACTAACATGTATCATCCAAACCTCCATTCTAAGTGACCTACAGCCTCTGTGATTCAGAAAGAAAAAAAAAACAAACCCAAGAAGGGGAAAAAACGCAGCGCAGAAACATGAAGTGACTCCCCAATGACGACAAGAGTTGGGAGAAAAACTGGGCCCCTGGTCACCCAGCCCAGAGCCATACCTATCAAGCTCATCACTTCTCAGTGATAACCACAGCTCTGATTCCTTCCATTGCGATGCAGCAGTCAGCTGCCTGGACTTCAAACAAGCATCCACTGCTCTAGGCAAGGGACAACATGCCATGGCACAGGCTCTGCACCTGGGCTGGCAACAAGTCTTGTTACTACAGAGGCTCAGCCTACTCTTAGATTTTGTACAGAACTGCTTTGAGGTTGATCCCCCAAGAAGCTTCATTCCCTGGGATTACTAAGGAAAAATCAAAAGAGGGGGCTATGCCTCTTCCTCAGAGTTAGAATAGCATCACTCCAAGGTGCCCTCCTGGCACCAGAAGAACAAGCACTGCTCACCCTCAGTACAGCACAAAGGTGAGACAGGCAGCTGCATATCCACCTGGCAAACTTAGTCCTGCAAACTGGCACTTAGCTGAAGGAACAGACAGAGCCTATGGCCCACTGGAGCTGGAAACAAGCTTTTGATCCAATTCCCAGGAGAAACCCCATTGATTTCTACAGGAGTAGCATCTTCCACAGATTCAGGAATGGGAAAGATGGAGCACACTCCAACAGGTATCTAGTCATCCAGCTGCTATCAAAGTGTCACATTTCATGGAAGATGAGGATTGCTCTTTTCATTGGCATGTCTGAAAAGGAGCTAAAATTCCAGAAGCGAACACTGAAAACTTGCTGACTACAAAGCTAGCAAGAGCACTGAATGTTGTAACAGGGTGTGTACCAGGGAAAGTTAACTGAACCTGACAGTCCAAGAGAATAACAGAAGCTCCCTAAGAAAGGTGTGTGCTGCAACAAAGCCCTGGGAGATGACCTCTCAAGAGACTTCCATCAGAATGAATAAAAACCTATTTAATGAGATTAACTGATCATTTCGCTCCACCCTCGTTATAACACTCACTGAGAGAGAGGAATGTTTTTGCAGCCGAGTATCTGACTCCATAGGGAATGCCAGAATACGCAGGGCAGCCCTTCACCATTGCAGTGTGAGCTAAGGACAGCAGTTACTTAAACACCTGCTGGTTTCAGTGACTACTCAGTGTTCGCTTACACACACAGTTGGTATCAGAGGAACTATTTCATGATTTCAACCATACCAGTGTGAAAAATCCGAGCCGACACGGATGAAGCCACAATTCAAGGTACATCCCAGGAAGTGTTTAATTTCCAGGTAACCTGCTTTTCTGCTTGGAGGTGGGTTTTTTCAAGAAACAGTATAAGCAGAGCTTTGGTTTCTTAGGTGTGCACAAAAGCCTTAATTTCTATTTAAAACCAAATCATCACCTTTACATTTAATTTCCTTAAATTTCCTTTACATTTAATTTCCTTTACATTTAATTTCCTTTACATTTAATTTCCTTAAATTTCAAGAAAGCTAAATCCATTGGCTAAAACTTTGATGACTATTATTGCCCTGGCAATTCTCAGAGAGTCTAAAAGACAAGTAAAGTCAGTACTCCTGTGACTGTCAAAGAAGCTCACTTCTTACAGTTCCCTGCCACACTTTATTGAGCTCATCCCTCATGTCTGAGCTCATCTTGGCAAAGTCCATCTTCACCATTCTTCAACCTGCAAAACCCCAGGTACATCTGTATCGGGCATCACCCTGCAATTCCACAGCTGAGCTCTCTCAACATCAAACCATCAAGGCTGCAAAGTCAGAGTATAAAGGACCAGAAGACAACTCAAGTGACTGTCAAAAGTCCACCTCCCTGCGCTGAGGCAAGCTCAAGGATACCGAGACCAATACTGCCTACGCTACTTCTTAAAGGCTGCTGAGGAGAGAGATTCCTCAGCATCTCGAGGTTATCCAGTCCGAGTTTTTAGCACCATATGCTGTGTTTCTCACTTTCCAAGATACTTGGAAGAACCAGAGGCCTGAATCCTCAGTTCAGAGCGCAGCAGTTTGGCGGCCAGAATTCTTCATGCCCCAGTGCACATGTCAGGGGAGTGACCGGCTCAAAGCACTAATTCAGTCCCCCCCTGCAGCCCAGCCCAGTAACCTTCAACCACCCCCCCTAAAGAAAAGCCTCCTGCAAAGGCTCAGCCTCCATCACCTCATCCTAAAAAAACAAACAACAATACACACTGAGCAATAAAGAATCCCAATGCAAGGTTTAGCCTCACGTGCCTGGGCAGTAGACTCTGGCGATGGCAAGGCTTGTTTGCTGCGGAGCTGAGGCATGGAGCAACCTCTAACTTGACACAGTGTCATTCCAAAAGGTAAGCTCCACAGTTACATTTTTTAATCCATATACATGCGCTGATAAAGCTGTGCTACATGTAACTTTCTTCTCAGGGCAATGCAACTGTGACAAAACAGCGGTCCTATGACAGTTCCCAGTTAAAAACAAAAGCAATCAAGAAAGATTTGAGTCTCCGATGTTACAAAAAAAGAGTGCAACTGATAGCCGCCCCCCCCCGATCACTGGGAATATAATATTGGCTACATTATAATAAAACTTTGCCCGAGTTCTTTCCAAATACCACTGCTGAAATCATTCCCGCTTAATACTGTTGTCCCAATAACTATCTCTTCGGAGAGCGCGATCATTCCCCACTGCGGAGAAAATGCCATCGCCTCATTATCTTCAGCAGAGTCAGCCGACGTGGCTTATTTTCTTAATAAATTAACTCTCATAACTTAGTAACACTTCAAGCTACTATAAACACCTCTTGAAAGCCTACCACAATTTTAATCAGTTTGAAACATCAGATGTTGGGTTTGATATTTATGATTGTTCTGACTGTTTCGTTTAAGGGCTCCTTTTGTCTATGAAGGCAAAGATAAGAAAGTTAACTGGGACACCCACTGTCAGGTCTCTGATTTAAGGGGAAATTTCCTCTGTTGCTGACTGTCAGATACTAATAGCTGCTGTTACTATTTTCCATGTGATACCAGGCAAGTGATCTCAGAGAAATATCCTTCATCCCATACAAAGCAATGATTGAGTCAACTAATTGAACCACCGTGCCCCTGCAGTTTCTAAAGCAGACATTCCTCTCTAAGTCCATTTTAACCTACAGGGGAAAAAATATCTCTAATAACTGCAGCAAGAACTCAGTGTGGTATTATGAGGAGGTGACTGGGCATTATTTCTTTTTAAAGCCTCTTTTATAAGGATTCCCCATTAGCCTTTAATTAGCATGCCAGTTCCTATTCGAAGGTTTCTGATCACTTATAGTCCAGTTCAGCATTCACTGAAGGCAATAAGACAGACTCCCTTGAACTCAGTGGGGTCTACAGGAGGGCTTAGGGCCATGCAGGGAACTCTCTAGTACCAACACAAAGTTAATTGAGCAGACCTTTGACGCTCAGCTCTGGGTGTCAGCCTTTGGAAGAGTTTTCCTACGGCAGATCAGAAGAAAACCTGGACTTCCCGATTTGGGGCTATGTAAATATATCATCTGTACTCAGCAGGTATAACACTAATTTGTCTTTTTCTGTAGAGAAAAATGAGATGATCTATCAACCTATTTGGTTTGACTATTTACATGTATTTTAAATCTTTGCTTACATAAAACTACAATATAGTATTTTAGAACAGAGCATCTGCCAACACACATGCAGTGTTCTGCTAAAGGCAGGTATATGTAGGATCATCAGTTAGCTATGACAGGCGATTTAGTGTGATTCATCTTTCAGGATCATCTCATTCACAAGGAAAATTGAGTGTCAGCCCCATCCATAACCTACACATACCATCTAGACACTTGAAAATGATAATAGGTGAAAGGATGCAGTAGCCAAAATATTTAACCCAAAACCTTTCGGAACAGAACCTGAAAACTTCAGTAGCTCAGACAGAACTACTAACACAGATTGCCAGGGGCTAATGAACATAGAAAACTCTTCACATGGTACATAATTTTGCTGTTGCTGGGAGAGCACTACTCAGTCATTTCAGTACAGATCCAAGAAATTTTCATCTTATGGAAATTCTTCCTTCCTCCTTTTGAGCCAGACACAAATTCAGACTAAATTAAGATCTGTGGTTCAAAATTATTTGATGGAACTCAAGAATAAAGGTCAAAACTTAGATCTCTACCTTGCAGGTGCAAATCCAGAGGACACAGCCAATAGAGCCATCCACCTTCCGGGGATGATTAGCAACCAAACTGGGAGTGAAATACTGGGGATTTGGGTTCTGATCCCTGTACAACCTCCTCCATCAGCAAACCTTACCCAGCCACAATGACATGCCCCAGGCTTGGCTGTAAGGGCATCGCTCAGTCTCCAGTGACCCACTGGAAATCAAACCATAATGAAATACAACACAGCCACTTCTTCCACTTAACACAATGAATGACAGATTAATCCCCTGGAGGATACCAAATTCATAACAAATATTTCAAACAGCTATTCCTCCTTACCCACTCACCTGCACCTCTCCTTTAAAAGCACCATTAAAAAAAAAAAAAAGAGAGAGAGAGAGAGAGAGAAAAAGGGGTCACAGGACCCTGGGTCACCAAACCTTTAAAAGGATTTCCTGTGCCCCACAAAACAGGTGGAAAGCTCTAAAGCACAGCCTGGCGATTTAGTCCACACATGCCAGATTCAAGATTTGGTCAAAAACCTTAAATGAACCAACACAACAGCTGCCACAAAAGCCGACAACCTCTAATCAATACCTCCCATGTTTCAGGCAGCACAAACCACCTCTCTACAAAACATTCTTAAGCCTGCAAAGAGTGAATAAATTGCAACAAATTTAAGAAGTTCAAGTTTGGCTTGGCTTGGGAATCTCAGGCAGAGCCCTTAAATTTTCAACAGCAGCACATCCTTAACAGAGAGCAGCAGTGATGAAAGCATTTGAGACACCTGTGAGAAACCAAAAACACCTCTAAAAACACAAGGTACTCACTCACCAAGGCTGCAGACACGTGTGTTGCAAGAACTAACGAAGCTTAGAAACCATTGAAAATGTTAACACAATGAACATGAAAATATTGAATGTGTTAAAGCATTTTTGCATGACTTCATCCTAGATCTTTTTATTCCCTAATTTGACTCTGGTTTTCAGGCTAGATTATAAAGAAGATTTAAAACAGGGAGATTTTTTCCCTTCCAGTGAAGCTCTCCCATTAATAAAAAGGAAACAAAGAAAATGAAGAAAGTGAGCAGTAAAACTTTTACAACATAATAAAGTACATCAGAATCCCAGTGCAGCACGACTGGAATTGTCTAAAGATGCTGAATTATGGGTGGTTGTCATATAAAGTTCAGTTCACAGTATTAGCAATCATATTCTCCAGCAACATGTATATAATTGGGAGATCTTCATAATAACCCTCAGTTTTAAAGGCTCATAAAACGGCATTTTACTCGTAATTTGCAGGAGGAAAGAATTCTTAAAGGAAAGTAACATCTTTTTCACAGTGAGAAAGACTCTGAAGGCAATACACTGTATATTTTCAAGCCAGCAGCTCTAGAAGCTCTCTTTTTCAGTTTTCAGTAGTGTATTATCCAAACATTCAGTTAGAAAGATAAATACCTATCTACAGAACACACAAACCAGGAAAGAAACTTAGTATCGCATAAGGATGTTACATTATTTCTTGACTATAACTACAAAGGTAGGTTAAGGTAAATATCTTGATATAACACTGTAACTTGCAGTAAAAGTAGCTATAGCACACACACAGAGAAAAGAAAGGACATTGCTTTTATGAAACACGTGTAAACTACATTTATCCACCTCCAATATATAGCAGGGGAATAATTATAAAAAATTATCAGCACTTGACACTCTCAGTAGACTCCCAAAACTCTACATTTTCTCAGTTTCTCCCCGACACTCTAAACCAAAATCCTTTCAGTTTGTTAGAGTCGGCTACCAAGTGCCATAAACTCCCAATTATCCCAGCCACTTTTGGACTTGCCAAGGGAAAGCTGAGGTAATGAATAGGATGCTGAAGTTTCTATAGGGAACAGTAAAATACAACCTGTCATCAAACCCAGATATTTTAACTTTATACTTTCGCCAGAGTAAAGCTTTTTTGTAAATAAAATGTGTTTGTTTTCAAATAAAGCTACTTCAAGCTGTTTCGGGAAGCACAGTAAGTAATAATAATAGTAATAACAACTACTTCCATTTGGATTTCAAAACCTGATGAAACAAAACCAGCACATGTCAAGCCTAGTGTTTTCCTACCTGGAACAGGTAAGGACCAGCTCTCAAATGCCACCTTGGGATAGTTCAGACTAGTAATCCCATTCATGTCTAGATGAGACAGCAGCATAAACAAAGAAAGAACAAAAAGATCTACCCTGTCCTCCTCTGTTATCAGCAATGCCTACAGCAGTGGTTAAGACCCGGTAAGTAAGCCGAGGACCCAGAGGACCAGACCAACCCAACCCTGCTGCTAGAGAGAAACAGGCTTAAGAGGAGACTTACTGCTTGCCATGTGACTGGGGGAGGTATGCTGCCCATTGGGAGTGCTGGAGGTGAGGTCAATTGCCATGCCGCAGTGCTCCCTCTCAGGCGAATAGTCATTGTCACCTGCTTGCACAGAACAAGTCCCCTGTAAGTTCCCATCCCTTTCTCCAGCAGAGCTACACAGAGATTAAAAACCAGGACCTGCTCATTCCCTTCACCCCTGCCCTTCCCTCCATTACTAGTGGGGTCTTCCAGAGCCTGTAAAATCTGGACTCCCAGTGGCCACAAGTAAACATTTGACTGATTTTAAAGAGCCCCCTCAAACCTCCTGTCACCAGTATTTTACACCCCCCACCCCGTGACAAACCTTGCCCCAGCTGCTTGGTTTCAAGTAAGTTAGGATTACTTTTTCACTACCAGACACAGAGAATCCAGGCTGGGCAGGGAAAAACTGGAACAGTACTTCACCACACAAACCTTCCCCCCAAAGCTCTGGGTTAAGTGACAGTTAAACAAAGCACTTACACCCCGACACAGAAAACAAGAGAAACGCACAGGGAAAGGCATAAAAAGTTTTTGGCTGCAATTTGAATTTCTGGAGACAAAGTCTCTCTCGTTTGCAAAGTTCACTCTCCCTCAGCAAATACTTAGACCTAGAGATACCCACCCATGCACCCATCCCCATGCATTTCTCAGTCACACACAGAGTTTGTCCTTAAATTCTATTAATTCAGTGTCAATGCAGAGACCACACACCAGGAAGCTAAAGTTTCAGGTGTCTGCATAATAGAAAGGATAGTGGGAAAAGAAAAGAAATTCACAATAATCAAACAAAATGACTACTTACATGTTATATATCCATCAGCAGCCTCTGCTTCCATAGTCAAAGTGCAGTGCTGCAAGGCAGAAAAGCACACCCTCAGAGACGCCTGTCAGTATCAACCATTAAATGATTAAACTTACTTAAAGCCCTAAGTAGTTGCCCATTTTACTGCTGTTGCAACCACTGCCTAGAGAAACACACAAGTGCACTGCATGTGCTCCTCTGCAAATCACTGAACTCTTCCTGCAAATTATGAGAGTAAAGAAATGCAGCTGCCTCCTGGGCAGGTGGCACTGGGATCACCCTGGTCTGACCATACCCCTCTCAGTGCCTCACTCACATTTTTGCCTGAGCTGAGAGTTTTTCCCCTAACTTTCCACTTGTTTTGTTCAAGCTGGGATGGTAATGCTTTATCAATTATCTGTTCTTGCAGCCAGAACAGACTTTGAGGAGATGGATACTATTAACAATTGCTCTTTTGACACACACTCCAAGAGACTCCATCCTGATCTGAACAAAATAAACCCTCCTGTGTCCGTTCCCCTTCAGCAAGAGATGTTACTGCTCTTTATCTCACACCAGTGTGCGGACACACACACACCTGTACACGCACCTGTTCACTCTAACCCTATTTATCTGCCACAGCATGGGGCCAAACATCACACTTAATACTCCCAGATCATGCATTTTGTGGTGTGAAGCAATCTTAAAGTTTCTGGAAGCACTTTGCTGACACAGAACAAGCTATTACTTTCCCGAAACCCAAGTAACTGTATAGAATGACACCCCCTAGCTATCATTTGATATATATTGTGGGGAAAAAAAAATAAGAGAGAGATCAATAATCATAACTATGTTCTTTTAAGTGGAAAAGTTAAGAATCTGACATGACCAGAGGAGAATTTTATTTCCTCTCTCCCTCCACGGCCTCTTTTTTGCCTTTAGTTTCAAAACTCTCACTGCACCAGGCAGCTAAATTATTCACAATGAGCCATTTCTGTATTGATCGCCAAGTATATTTAGCCCTGGCTCCTGGAATTTCTCCATTACTTACTGGAAAACAGGCAGCTTCACTTCTTGTCTCCAAAACCACTTCCCTCCCCCTCCCTTAACCCTCTTTCCTTCCCTCCCCTCCCGCTCCCCGCCTTTCCCCCAATAAATAAATACTTTTCTCTGTGCTCTTCTTTGGTATAAAGCAGATCAAATTCCCAAGGCATTCAGCACATAACACTTAAATTTCAACCTGCCCAGCTGCTACTAAACTCTCTTCAATTACTGATTTTCACGAGTCTTTTAAAAAGAAATCTCAAAAATAAAAAAGTTTTCAGAACAGGTAAGACACTTCCTCAAGCCCTTCAAAATTACCTTATCTTCCCCCTAGTCCAGGTAGGCAGGCACACACTGAGAAAAAGAAAGAAACATCAGAAGCAACAGGGAAAGATCATCCCAGCCAATGAAGTGGAAGGAAAGAAAGGGGAGGAAGGGAGGAGGAAGACAAAAAGAAACACAGAAACATCCACAACCGAAATTACAGCATGGCTCGGTTTTTACTTTATTTTTTTTTAATTCCTTTAAGGGGAAGAGGAGAAAAAGAAAGTTTGGTCACCATTTTTAGGCTGGTGATGGCAAATCCCAGCTGCTAAGCCTCCCTCTCCACAACGAACGAAGGGGGAGAGTTTTGCTCGAGCTGAAGACACAGAAAGATGGAGAAAGTTTAAAAAAAAAAGGTTTTAAGGGGGAGGGAGAGAGAGACGGGGGAGGGAGAGGGGAGAGAAACCCGCCCCCGGCACTTACAGGTGGGGCATGCGGAGCCGGGGAGCCGGGCAGCCCCGGGATGAGCCTGCGGGGAAACTCGCTCAGGAATGGCACATACTTTGAAGGAAGATGAAGAACAAAAAAAAAAAAAAAAAAAAAAGAGAGAGAGAGAGAGGGGGGGGGAGGG
>NW_008656412.1:11381-19473 GCF_000695815.1 Acanthisitta chloris | reverse complement strand
TGATTCTATGATTCTATGATCTTTTGCCATGGTTGTGCATCCCATCTGTAGTCTGGCACAGGAATATGTGTGGTCATAAACCTTTCTGACCAGACAGCTCTGAGTCTTGTAACTTTTAGAGGCTGCTTCAAAATAAACTCCTTTTCCTCTGTTTTGGGTGGAGGATATACAAGCTGGATAGTTTCAAAGTTTATTTAAAAGGCTTTTTCCTACTTTAAGACAAGACAAAGCATTTGACATTTTGGAACCTGTTCAAGCATTCAGCTCTGAGCTGCAGCAAAGTATTTCATTTCATTACTTTTCACTCCATCTTTCTCCCTAAAAATGGCTGAACCATGCAGCACATTAGAGATGCTTGAATGGGTAACAGTAAAACTGCAGGAACTTTGGCTCTGCATCTGATTGGAAATTCAAATGGGCTTTGCTGGTGGGAATCTAAATCTGTCTGTCAGTGTAAGCATGTGGAGAGGAAGGTGGGGATGATGTTACTAGAAGTCAGCACTTGTGTAATCATTTGGGAACATGATTTGCAGCACGGAGGGTTCTAAGCGGTGTTAAACCTCATGTTTTAAAGAAGAGAATCAGGAAAATTGAAGATGATCTTTTTCTTTGCTGAAAACAGTGAGTTGTGTCTAGTTACTGTGTGTTATTTTCAGAGGTGCTGAGAATTCTGAACTCTGATGCTTCTGGAAATTTCTTGCTGTGCTGTAGGAAGTGCTGTTGTGTCACCTGCAGCTCCCTAGGGCAGGGAGAGGTGAACAAGGAGCTTTATGCTATTTTGTGCTCTCCCCTAAGACACACATTTTGGCTTTCAGCTTTTTGGGGGCTTAATTCACTAGGTCATTTCACATCACTACAAGAAAAATCAATAGATCAATTGACATCTCATTTTTTTTCTTTAAATATCATTATTTCATAGTTGCTATTAGCCACTTTTTTGCTCTCCCCTTCACTGATCTTACCTAACCAAGGTTAGAAGCTGATGCTCATTCATACCAGATGTGAATTTGGTAATGCTACAAGAGCTTGAGCAAATTTGAAATAAAATCCCATGAATGAAAGAGAAAATCCAACCCCACATTTTCAGCATTTCTAAGTGTTCCAGAAGGAAGAAAACCAAACCAAATGAAAATGTTACATCTATCAAGAAATGCAAATGTGTATTTTACCACCTGATGAAATACAGAGAATTTTGCTAATTTGGAATGTTATTGAGTTTTTTTTAATCTGACCCAAATGTTGACTTTTAAATTTAGTTTTTTCCTAAATAGAAACACATTGGGCATGATGACAGTCAGAGCCTGGTAACGGACATTGCTTTTAAAGGGAATAAGAATAATATGGAATAATTACCTGGAATAATTATCTGTGACTTATTTTCCAATCCAAACTCAACGCCCTTCGATCCAACCTCCTAGTCCTCCTGGAGAGCCTTTACAAATGTGCTCATGCCTTGGATTTAGAAGGGAACAAATGAGACAGCAGTTAATAAAAATCAGCCGTGTAGGATTTCAGATAACTCAGTTTGTCCTTTTTCTTGTCAGGCACAAATGCCCATTACTGTGCTCAAAAGCTCATCAGAGGAAATCCTCTCCAACAAGGAAAAATTACTCCATATGGTAATGTCATCACAAAGAGAAACTTAGTTCTATTGATTATCCCCTCCAGCTATCCCAGTAAAAGAATCATTACAGATAAAAAAAAAAAGAAAAAGTTTTACAATTCCTTGTTACAAACCTGATTGACTTTTGTTTCTTTAGGTAGCTGCAATATTCTCTCTTTGGGCTGGTTTTTTTTTTTTTTTTTCTTTTCCCTAACTAAGAGCTCTTCACTTCAGGGCTGTTCAGTCATTGTGAATTGCAGAGGAGCAGGTGTGCAAGGTCTGAACAACATCTGTGTGACTAGGGCTGCAAACATTATGGCCATTATGGTGTAATAGGCTATAACATCTCTGGGTTGATATGCTAACACGTTGGGCATGGATCTCCCTGTGTGTGTGTGTGTGTGCCTGGGCATACAGCCCCCTTTCCCCTCTGACAGCTGCTCTGGGAATTGCAGAGCTGTGTGTTGGCTTCTTGAAGCAGTGTCAATCTCAAACCAGCCTAGGGAAAAGGCACCTCCTTATCCAAGAGTCAGAAAGCTCTGACCAAGGGCTGATCCACTGGGTTTGCCAACGAAGCTGCTTTTTGTGCTGTTGGCACAACACTGACTGTGCAGCTGTGGCTAAGCTAGTTTGGACTCTATTTAACTTGTGTGATGGATAAACCAGAAAATATCCCAAATCCCATCCTTGTCTGAGGAGCTTTGAGGGTTTGGACCTTTCTCTCTGATTTGGAAGTCAGAATAAAATATTCCTGAGATCAATTAATTTAGCTTGGAAACATAGCAAGTTGTACCTGAAGGCTGTGGAGCATGTGTGGAGAAAAGGAGGCTCAGGGGGGACCTTCTCACTCTCTACAACTCCCTGACAGAAGGTTGTAGCTGGGTTGGGGTTGGGCTCTTCTCCATGTACCAAGCAATAGGGTGAGAGGAAACAGCCTCAAGTTGTGCCAAGGGAGGTTTAGATGGGATAGAAGGAAAAAACTCTTCACTCAGGGAGTGCTCAAGCCCTGGCACAGGCTGCTCAGGGCAGTGGTGGAGTCACCACCCCTGGAAATGTTAAAAAAAACCCCATGTAGATGTGGCACTCAGGGAGGTGGTTTAGGGTTGGACCTGGCAGTGTTGGGGGAATGGTTGGACTGGGTGACCTTGGAGGTCTTTTCTAACCTAAATGATTCTATGACTCTGTGCCAAAATGATCATCCCAATTCTGGTTCTATTTCCCAATTAAAACCAGCACTCCTAATAAAATTTACTCCTACTGTAGCAGAAGTCTCTGCACTACTAAAGGGATTTCTGTTATCAGCTCCTTCTTCAGTCAAGCTACCAGGTTAGCTGCAACAGGGAAAAGATTTCAGAAGATAAAAGGAGGTTTTCTAATATTAATCCCTGCAAGAAAACCCAACATCTTCCTTTCTCTGTTTACCAGGTAAATCTTTAGAGCTGATGTGTGTCTCTGTGTGTGTAGGAGGCATTTTACCCACTGCTTGGAGATCAGTGGAAATGAAAAGCTGTATAATTACCCTCTGGCCTTTTATCTTTCTATGGTCTCATCTCTAGAGAAGCCAAGGATGGGAGAGAGAAGCCTTTGCACAGCAGATAATCACAGCCATTAGAGGAAACAATGCCAACTTGAAATCAGCTCTGTTATGCTCCCTAAAACATTGAGATGTTGATCCCTCCCTGAAATGACACAGCCACACTCGTGGTAACACCCACACACATTGCTGAATATTCTAGTAAAGCCTTCAAATATTCAAAGGGTTGGTGCTCTCAACTGGTGGGGACACAATGGCTGTGAACATCTGCTTTAAGGGCAATATACAAGTCAGCCTTAATTACAAACTTGCAATCAATGCTGCTGGTTTGAACCTGTTGGTAAATAATTAATGAGCAAATGCAGCACAAGGGTGAATATTTCCTTTAAAACCTGATTTTAAGTGAGTGCTGGTGTCTTTCTAAAGGAGGGAAAGGAAAGGGTTTATGATGCAGCTGCAATTTAAGAAGTGAACTGGTGTGTTGTTCAGGAGGTAAATCCATGTGAGGTGGTTTGTCATGATCCCTGATCCAGGCACAGCAGCCAAGGGGTTAGGATTGGTAACTGTGTGGGGAATATTCACTTGTCAATAAGATCTTGACTGAATGTCACATCCACTTAATAGCCTTTAAAGGAGAAGGAAATCACTGTCTCACACCCCTGAGAAAGGTCAGAGCATCAATTTAGCTCTGTTTGTCTGAAACCAATTGAAAGTGCAATGCAAGTTTGCCACTTCAGGATTTATTTTTTTTTGGTTCCAGTTTTGACCTGAAGTGGTTTTAAAGCTCATGTCAGGAAGAACAAGCTGCAGTGGCTCAGCTATGCCATGGGTCTCTTGGGAACATCCTGCCTGGACCTTGCACCTCTTGTTCAACTGGGGCAAACTGGTTTAGCCTCCTGTGGCTCAGTGCCCACCCTGTACAATGACCTACAGAGAACACAGTGCCTGCCAAAGGTTTGGGGAAACCAAATCTGCACAGCAGTAATAGTATGTGAAGTCATGTGTGCCAGGATTCCTCATCTCTTTCAAGCAGCATTAGACATGACTCACTGATGAAAAAAATCAAATGAGAGCAGTGACTGACAGGTTTTTGGGTTTTAGTGCCTCTTTGTAATTGATGAAGTCATTTTAAGGAGGAGCTTCAAGCCTCAACACAAGCCATCAGAGCTGCCTTGGACACAATCCCCTCTGTCCACAGGTGTGGGATGCCAAAAACTGCTGTGGTTGAGCTGTGCAGAGCCCACCCAGCAGTTATGGGACAGGTCCCAGTACTGATGCAATGCAGTGCTGAGTTGGTTTTGTGATTCCCCACATCAACACCTGCATTTCCACATTCCATTCAGTTCTCACTGCAGTGCCCTCTGAGCTTAGAGGCAGCAAATGAACCTTGATAGCTGTTCTTAGGTTATCAATTTTCTCCCAATATTTTGAGTCCTGTTGCTGCAGTCGTCAGCACTCAGGTGGATCAAACCCAAACCCACATCATCCTAAGTATGTTTGTCTTGTGTCTAACAAATATGTTGCTATGGGAACTCGATGCTGCTCTGGTTGTTGCACCAGATGCAGCAGCTCTCTGTCTTCAGGCTGGCTTTGTCTTCTAATAAATTAATTGCATTTAAATGAAACATATTAAGTGATTTCATGTCAATTAATTTGAACGTTATGCTGGGTGTTTGCAGAGTTTCTCTCTTCCTTCTCACCCCACAACATTAATTAACTCCTCCAGACACAGTAGTCCATCACACAGAGCTGTGGTCTTTCTCAGCTATCTGCAGTTACAATACTCACTGCCTGCATGGGAAGTAATCAGTGTCCAAAATAATTGCTTTTCACAAGCCTGCAGTCAGCTTCCTTGTCAGATATTTAAGCTGTAATGAAACTGTTTCAGTTGCCAGGAGAAAATATTCTGCTGAAATGTACTGTAATTGCAGGTGGAAAGCAGAGCTGATAATGGAACTGATTTTCTTTAGCACATCATGTTTTCATTTGTTGGAGGCATTTCCTCCAGCACTGCTGTGTTCTCCCCTCCTCATTCCTGATCTGAGGAGGAGGGTTGGGATCCTCCCAGGGATTCTGCTTTGCATTAAGGAAATAGGAGATGGACAGAAACTATGGATGGTGCAGAGTGGATGAAGAGCATCCCTAGCACTGAGGCAGACAAGGGCTGCAGAATTGCTCTGTGCTTTGCTTGGACATTCAGCCAGCAGTGAGAACTTGGGAAAACACTTAAATCCAAACTAGTTATTCAAAAATCTATAAATAAATCATCCAAGAGTTGTATCTAAACCTCAACTTTCTGAGACCTCAGCAGCAAATAAATCCCTTGCTTAGATTGGCACCATACAGCAGTAGATTTTTCTCCTAAACCTCCCAATTCTTGGAGCAGAATCCTTGCTGTGAACACACATACCCATCATTATCCTAAAGAAAGACAGAGGACAAGGTGGTCTCTTGTGAGACCCCACCTGGAATTCTGTGTGCAATTCTGGTGCGCTCAACATAAGAAGGACATGGAATTGTTGGAGCAAGCCCAGAGGAGCCACAAAGTTGATCAGAGGACTGGAGCATCTCCCCTGTGAGGACAGGCTGAGGGAGTTGGGGCTGTTCAGCCTGGAGAGGAGAAGGTTGTGTGGAGACCTCAGAGCAACTTTTCTAACTCTGAAGGGCCTACAAGGAGCCAGAGAGGGACTCTGTGTTCGGAACTGCAGTGACAGGACAAGAGGTAATGGGTTCAAACTGAAGGAGGGAAAGTCTAGGTTAGATGTGAGAAGTTTTTTACTCTAAGGGTAGTGAGACACTGTCCCAGGTTGCCCAGGGAAGCTGTGGCTGCCCCAACCCTGGTGGTGTTCAAGGCCAGGCTGGATGAGCCTTGAGCAACCTGATCTAGTGAGGAGATGTCCCTGCCCAGGGCAGGGGGTTGGGACTAGATCATCTGTAAGGTTCATTCCAACCCCTAAATTCTAGGATTCTATGAATGTATGCAGCAAACTTCAATATTTCATACACAGCTTTGTGATCTGTGGTCATAAGCTGTAGCAAAACTGGCTGATAAATTAGTAGCCCACAGGGAAATCTTATTTACAAGGAAGGCAACAGAAACATTAATGTATCTTTATTAGCCTTATTTGGACCATCTGCTGTCTACATGGTGGGCAGCTGCACAGTCCCTGCAGTCAAACTGCAGTGGGGATGTGCTCAGTTCCAAACTCTTCCCATTTAAATGCTTTCTTAGTCTTCTTCAACTCCTGGAACTTTTTGCTGCAGTGAAAAGTTGGCTGATAATCAAGTGAGGGAGTGTGGAATTCTGTGTGTCTCTGTTCAGCTGCATTTTCTTCCTCATTGCTTATCTTTGATTTGGATTTTGATAGGGTTTTGGGGGTTGAGTTGCCATTGAAATCACTATAACCTAAAATTTAATAGCAAATTCCACACTTTCCAAACTATTCATTAGGAAGATGACTAACATTTTTGGATCAACTAGAGTTACTCATTTTTAATGCATGTGCACATTTTTCTGCATACATTTAGATAATTTAAGTGTAGCCCAAGGAAAAGGAATTTGAAAGTAGATTACCATAATTTTGACTTTTAGTTCCTATCTGCTTTTTCCTATTCCAAGTGTGTTTCACTTTGCAAATTGTTTTGCTTGGTTCAGCTTAGCTCAACCCTTGCAATTTTTCACTGAATCCAGTGAACCCAAGGCACCTGCTGCTCTGAGTGGCCACAGTTTTGCTGCCAAACTTCTCTTCACACCTTTGAAACATCTATTTATTTACTTTTTGAAAGGAATGGAAGTCCATTCACCATGGAAATTCTTTGCTCTCCTGCTGGGCCTGAATTTTTAACTGAAATATAAGCCTAAGCAAGCAGCCTCTTAATTCCCAGCTAACCTTCTCCCAGCATTCCCATGTTGTTGAGAGAAAGAAACTGGGAGGAATGTGTGGAGGAATCTTGGGGGCTTTATTAATGCCAAACACAGAGATGCTCCTGCTTAGATTGTACTTCTTTGATTACTCAGCTGAGTTATTAGATACATGAAGAACACCCATTTAAATGTAAATCCATTCTCTTTCTGTAATAGATAAATGGGCTTTGCCTTGAATTTGTAAGCAGAATATATCACTTTGATATAGTAACTGGTGCTGAATAAAGCTAGTCAGTAGACCAAGGGAAGGATGTGGATGGCTTTAAAGTGAATGGAACAGAGGAGACCATCAACTGAGTTAATTAACTTCAATTTCTACATTAATGAACTTTCTCTGGTGCTTGTTTAAGCATCCAGATGGTTGCAAATGGGTTTTCCCCCCCAACAACAGGTTTTGTTGGCATGTAATAAGCTATAAATGGGGGGTACCTATATTTTATAGCCCAGAATGATGTTTTTGTGTGTGCATTGTGGCAGTGTCTATGTGCAGGTGGTCCAGAGCTACACTGTGCAGGGTGGGATGCACATGTTCTGTCAGCCTTGGGGCAGAACAGGTTCATAACCTGAGAGAGGGGGAAAAAACTGATTCAGTGTCTTGGCATCCTCCTCATGAGTCTTGTAGAAGGTAGGTGGGCAGAGCTGGATGTTTACCAAAGGAGGTTGCTCTGGTGTAGCTCCTTCCAGGCTCCTCCTGAACAAGGGGCACTTGGTCTATATCAGATTTCTGCCCTGAAATGTCTCTGGATGACTTGGTTGTTACCAAGAAGACAGGAGCTGAGAGGACCTGCTCCTACTAGACCCAAGCTATCCAAGGAGTGTGAAGGTAACCCTTCCTGCAGGATGTTATTCTTCCTCTAATGTTCACAGGATCACAGGATACTCAGAGCTGGAAAGGACCCACAGGGATCATTGAGTCCAACTCTTAGCCCTGTATAGAACACCCCAAAAATCCCACCATGTGCCTGAGAGCATTGTCCAAACACTCCTTGAGCTCTGTCAGGCTTGGCGCCATGACACTTGCCCTGGAGAG
>NW_008656412.1:0-11331 GCF_000695815.1 Acanthisitta chloris | reverse complement strand
TCCCCTGACACAACTTCAGGCCATTCCCTCTGGTCCTGTCACTGCTCACAGAGCAGAGGTCAGAGCTGCTCCTCATGAGGAAGTTTTACACAGCAGAGAGGTCTGTCCTCAGGCTCCTCTTCTCTAGGCTGAACACACCAAGTGCACTCAGCTTCTCCTTGTATGGCTCTGGAGCAATGTTCTTCAGGAACTGGCTGCTCTCCCCAGTGCCAAGGCAAATCTCTCTGCTATGTGTTACAGCAAACTCTGGAAGAAACTTTTATTTCAGAACAACAGTAGTGGGACAAGAGGGCACAGACTCAAGCTCTGCCAGGGGAGGGTTAGGTTGGCTATTAGGAAGAGATTTTTTACAGAGAGAGTGATCAGACACTGGAATGTGCTGCCCAGGGAGGTGATGGATTCACCATCCCTGGAGGTTTTCAAGCTGAGACTGGATGTGGCACTTGGTGCCATGGTCTAGTGACCACGGTAGGGTTTGACTCGATGATGTTGGAGGTCTTTTCCAAGCAGGTTGATTCTAAGAGCACAGAGATTTTGCAAGTGGCCCTTGGCTCCCAGACTGGTGCTGGAGAGGCCCTGGGTGATGGCACTGGTGGGCAATGGCTGCTAGAGGAACCCGAGGAACGGCAGTGCTGGCATTGCAGAGCTCACCCTGGGCAGGGCTGGGGAGTGAGCTGAGCTGCCTGAGCTCAGCAGCAGAGCTAAGCAGATTTGCAGTGCCTTGGAAAATCTCCCCCAGCAGCAAGGCTGGAATAAGCACATCCAAAGTGATCCCAGCACAGTGGGATTGGTGTCTGAACACAGGAAAGGGAGGAATCGTCTCCCGGGCACAGACCTGGGCTGAGAGCAGGAGAGCTGCCTGCAGACTTCACCCCAAACCAAAGGCAGATGTTTTCCTCTTGCTGCCTTTCCATCACTCATAGTTCCCTGTGTGCTGGTGAGCAAATCTCTGCTTCCCTCTGGCATCCAAATTCCATTTTGCAGTTCAGCTCCCACACTTGGCTTTTGTTTCCTTGTAGTAGAAACACTGTGAAAGAGGAAATATCTTCTCTGTTTCACACAGCCAACAGGGCCATGTTCTCAAAAACAACCACAAAAGTACAGTCAGGAACAAGGGAAACAAATGGCAGAGTTTCTCCTTGGGCATCTCTAAGAACTTTTCTATTTCCTTTCTCCTGGGCTGCTGGTGTCGTAGCTGGAAGTGCAGCCATCCTCGTTATCCACCTATTATTGGGTGCTATTAATTGGATGATTAATTCTTTCTAACATCACAGCAATCTGTGAAATGAAACAGATTTAAATTCTAATAATAATAGCTGAATAAATACATCTGCCAGCCACAGAGCATCTCAACTCTTGCTCACTGTAAGTGCAATTAAACTGTAATTAAAGCTAGTTAAAGCCATCAGACAGCTGGGTGGGAAGAGATTAGGTCTGTCCTGCTGCTTTCATTCCCTCTGTGAGAGTTGGGGGAGGTTAATGGAACAGTCCTCTGATCATGGGAGTGGATTTTCAGTGGTCCTGGGGAGCAGATTTGTAGTGTTGGCTGCATTAAAAATAGTATATTAGGGATGAATCTACAGGTGTTAGTTCAGGTGGAGGGAACAGTTCCTGTAGTGCTCTGTGTCCTGTACAAACTTGAATTAAAAGTTTTAGAATCACCAAATCCCAGACCTGGTTTGGATTGAAAAAACCTTAAAGCTCATCTCATTCCAACCCCTTCCATGGGCAGGGACCCCTTCCACTAGACCAGGTTGCTCCAAGCCTCATCCAACCTGGATTTGCAATGGAACATATTGCCATAATAGTTTAAAATACTTTTAAAATACTTCTAAACCAAAGTAATTTAGAGTTTGTTTTTTATATTTCATTTTTTTCTCCACTCCTCCAGGACCTAGTTATGAAAAGTTCAAGCTGGGAGCTTGAGGAACAGAGCCCTGCTTGGAAATAAATTATCAAGGAGGGTGCCAGTCTTATATCTCCTAGAAATATCCTTGCAAAACCTCACAATTGGTTTTGGAAACTGCCTGGTGCTGCTTTTATTACTTATAAATGCCAAGGAAGAAATTAAATTGCTTTTCACACTGTACCCTCCAGCTTGGGGAAGTTTCTGTTGAAGTCTCTGGAGGAGAGAGCTTTGCTTAATCCCCTTAAAATTGGTGTGAGTTCTCCAGGTTGTTCTATTGTTCAAGTCCTGGTTGTCCTTGGGTCTTCTCTTGCTGCTCTGTGGATGAGGAAATGGGTGATTGTTTTGGGACAGTTTATTGCATTGCTCTGAATCATTGTGGTGTTGGTTATAAACAGACTTTGGTTGAGTTTGGTTTTTTAAGCTTATTTTTGAGTTGTATTGCTAAAGATTTGATCTTGGCTCTGTGAATTATCTGCTCTTGAACCTCTTTTCATACATTTCTGATGACTTATTTGACAGAAGGGATAATTAAAAGTGATGAGTTTGGAGATAGAGACAATGGGATGGAGGAAGCAATTTTTTTTGCTGAGGCTGTGAACAAAACCTTCAACACTTTGGGCAAAACTCTGTGTGGCAGAAAGAAAATAGGACAGTTGACTTGATGAAGATTTATGTCTGTTGGGTTTCTCTGGCTTTAAATACTGTCTACCACAGCACCTGAGTTATTAAAGCTCAATGACTGATGTACCTAGTCAGACCAAGGAGTGACCCTGAACCTTTGCTAAGCTTCAAAACCCTTAGGTTCATTTATTTAGATTTTCTTTCTCTGTCTGTAAAACTGGAATGGAAAAAGAAAAGGAGTTTAGGGCTCACCTGAGAAGGTCAGTGAAGAGCAGGAGCCCTCGCAGGTGACAGAGTTGTTGTAAACATGACATTTCTACAAGTAAGACTTAATTTTGGGGCTATATTTTCTGGAAATCTGCTGGAGTTGGAGACTGAGCTTTGTACATTCATCTGCTGGTTTGGATGTTTATCTGATTGTTCCATACCTTGGGTTTTGGTAATCACTGAGATCATCAAGTCCAACCCTTAACGTGTCACTGCAGTAACCCCTAAACCAGATCCTCCAGTGCCAGATCCAGACACCTCTTAAACACTTCCAGGGATGGTGACTCCACCACCTCCCTGGGCAGTTCCCTATTCCATTGCCTGAACACCCTAACAGGGAAAACACTTTTCCTGTTATCCAATCTGAATTATTCCTCTCTCAGCTTATGAGCACAGCTCAGGCAGTTCATGCAGTCTCTGAGCACACTGGGCAAACAGCTGTGGGGTTAAACTCAGCAAAGTCTGCTGTAAATTGTGCCTCTTTCCCACCACATCAGACTGACTGCTGGGCCTACACAGCACATGCAGACCAGGCATCACACATCCCAAGCTTTTGTGGTCCCCATCTTCTCAAAGAGCCAAAAGATGTTCAGGAGGCCAGAGAAGAGCTGGAGGTCCAGCACAGCATAGCAAAGTGATTTGCAGAGGTTACAGAATGAGTGTGTGGCTGTACCAGCACATACTCTCTTCACTTGGAGATGAAAAGGGTTTGCTTTGGACATAGCTGTGACCAGCAGGAAAGGGACAACCCTGTGGGCTGGACCCTCAGCTGGGTGTGCTGTACTCAGGTACACAAGCTCACAGTCAGCTGGACAAGCAGCAAACACCACTCATGCTGTGAGGCTGGGGGACACATCTCCACATCCCCTCATGCCTTGGGCCCTGCATCACAGCCAAAGGGCATGGGGGGCACGAGAGGAATGAATGCAAAGCCACAGAAGCACAGAGCTCACTTGGAGCAGCACTTCTTTTTCCCATATTAATGATTCCCTCCCTGATGTCTCAGGATGCATCCCCCTCACCTTCCAACTATTTTTAGGCACTTTTGAACTGGCAGCATTCCATTGGACACCAAGTAATGACATGAACAAGTTGATTTATCTCTTGTTTCCAATTAGGTTTGCATAGGAAGGGACATGTGCATTGACTTTACTCTGTGCTGAAGAGCAAAATTGTGTTGGGTCAATGAGTGCCAGTTAAGTAGCCCCAAGACACCCTCTAAGGCTAATAACAGCCTCTCAGTAGGGGTAGCCTTACAGTCTTACTTAAGGATCAGTCAGCCAGATCAGAAGCTCTTTGTTGTCAGAAACTGTGGCATTGCAGTGTGATTTCAGATGTGTCACCTCTCCAGACTGTTTTCCAGACACAGCCAAGTGTGACCTCCCTTAAGCTCATATTAACAATTAATTTGAATGGGCTAATTAAACTGGCCACTGCAAATCTTGGAGGTCAACTCGAGTTTTGGTTTGTATCACTGAATTCTGTTTTCACCATAGGACTCTGACAAAATGCTGAGAAAACATGTCAGGATTGTTCCATTCCCTTCAGTATTCTATGTATTTAAACTTTTCCTCAATGCTATAAATACCATCTTGTTTCCCAGAATTTTCCAAGGGATAGAAAGCTTATTCAAGCTCTTAAACAGCTACAGTAATAAGCAAACATGTCATTAAGATCCTAATCAAATACATACAATTATTTTATTGTGCAAGCTTGGAGTTCTAATGGAATTAAAAACACAATTGAATTCAAGGCCAAGGTAACATAATCCTCCTCTGTGGTTCTGCTGATTGGAATTTTAAATTCCACACAAGAACAAATGAATATTAGTCACTTCTGTAAAGCTCCATAGTGCCAAAATGTGGCATCCTGTAATGACATGCTCATCAGATTTGGTGGTGTAATTTGTGCCCTTAATTTATTGGGCAATGAAACCCTTAATATGTACTTCATGTGTCGCCAAAGGTTTTATTTGGCTGCCAGCCTGCAAAATATCAATATTGTAAGGATTAAGCAACCAAACAAAAAATCAAATAGTCTAACAGAGAGACGAAATCAATACCCAAGAAATGTTTGGGTTGCGTCGAGTCATTGGACAAGGCAGAGAAATATTGCACTGGAGAAATCAATGTGCCAAAGGGCAGAAACACCTTCTGAGGCTCAACCTGAGGCTCAAAATAGAAAGGAAGGTGTGTGGTGGTGAGAAGAGTGTTGGTGCTGGGACAATTACCCAACCCACCAGAGCACAATCCCTATTTTCTGATGTTTTACCCCAAGAACAAACAGTCTCAGCCAAGTGTGGCTCAGTGGTATGAGACTGATTTCCCACCAGGTAAATTAATGCTGTGGTTCTAATTGTGTGGATATAAAAAATTCTGAAGACAATAACATGTCTTGAGAAAGAAAGTGGTCGAAAGGTCATGGAAAACACCACCTAAATAATTTAGCCCTAGAATCAACAGGATGGGTCAGAAATAGGATTTAAGTACAACACTGTAATTAACAGCTCTATAATTGACTCCTGGAAGCATCTTCTGCACAATTAACTCCTTTCTGCTCATGTTGGACATGTATTTCTTTGATCTAGACAGTGTTTGTAATTTCAAATCTATAGTTTTTAACTGAAAATCCATGTGGCTGGAGAAGATTAAAGTTTCCTCAAGGGGGACACTGCCAGTGCACACAGAATTCTGTCTGATTTAAGAGTTGTTAAGGATCTCACACCCCGAAAGGGACACGTTGCCTGTCAGACATGAGCCAAATCAAAAGCTGAAATGGTTTTTTAAATTTTTTTTCAGTGGGTCTGTTATGGATTTTTGTAATTAGCTAATAATCTCTGTGACTGTGAAGCTTCTGGAGATGATCTGCTGACACTGAGCTCCCTGGGGCTGCTGCAGAGGTGTGGGCTAATTTTTTTTCTTTTTCCTATGAATATGTAAAGCTGATCCCATCAGGGAAATCCCTGAAACTTGTAAATCAGGCAAAGCAAAATGCATCATTATTTCCTCTGATATATTCTTATGCACTGCACAGAGACACTGTTAGGGATGCAGCTCTGGTGCTTTGTTTTTACATCTTTAACTCCTTCGCCTTTCAAAGATTTGTCTTCCCATGAAAATTTATGGTGGGTGAAAAATTTCTCATGTCCCAACCAAACCAAGTAGCTGGAAAGGAGCAGCCAATTAAGATGCACAAGGCTTTGCTCTAAGTGACAGCCCATAAATCACAGCCCGTGGAATATTGCATTTTAATGCACTGCCAAACCCTCGTGCTTGGTGTAGCCACTGCAGCAGAGCCCCCAGCATTGCTTAGGGATGAAGTCACTCCTCGAGGGAAGTGAGGGAGGTCACACTGATGCTATAAAAAGGTGTCAAACCTTTGGTATGTTGTCTGTAGAAGTAGAAGAAACAAGATTCTGGGTGTCTGCTTGCTCTCGCTGTTGGAGAAGATGTTTAGGAACTCAAAGTGGGTTCCTTTCTTACTGCTTTTTAAGAAGTGTAATTTATTGGGAGAGTGAAGAATGTTGTTAGCAGAAAGGTTTGTGAGAAAAGTTAACAGCAAGCATGGCTTGGGGTGAAGCTCGGAGCAAATCATGGAATTTGGCAAGGAAAACCAACAAAACAATGTGCTTGGGCACTAAAAGTCCCTATAGTCCAGCAACACAATGAAGAAAAACACCCTTGTGAGTGGAAATGGGTGTTAGAGACACACACAGGGCCAGAGTCACAGTCCTCACAAAAAATAACACAAGAATGTGCAGAGTAGAAGCACGAAATTTCCCTAAACTTTATTTTAGTCCTCTTTACTTTGATCTTTAATGTGCATTGCCTAACCCTCCATGAGATCAGAACACACAGGGTTGGGGCTTTCTGCAGCAGTGCATGTGATTCTTTTCACAGAGGAGTTTCACTGCTCCTCTTTTGGGGGAGCTGAACCCACCCTGAATGTGGGGGATCCTCCTTACAAGACCTGCTGGGCAATTCTTGGTGAGGATTACCTGCCCTTGCTTTTTTTCCCCTGACTCCACCATAAATTTTAATGAAGCTCTTCAGTTGCTTCTTCAATAAGATTCTCATCTCTGTGTATTCTTGCTCATGCCCATTCCCTCCGAGCTCTGGTGTTATCTCCTGAACTATTCTCCAGGATGTGACAGCTTTGTTTCTTTTATTTCTGAGGGGTTAAGTGCTTACAAGGCAAGAAATTGAAGAGAAGGCAAAAACTATCCAACCCCCAAAACCCAACAATGTCAAAACGAAGAAATGACCTTGCTGTGCTTCTTTCCTTTGCAGTAAATGAATTCTTTGTGAGTGGCAGAGATAGAAGAGACTGTTCCTGATCTATCACTCCAAAGGCCAAAAGCATCCTCTGCAAAAAGGGAATGCAGCAGGCTCTGACCTCCAGCACAGCTTCAATCTACCACAGGCTCAGCCATAAATATCTCCACCAGCACCAAGTGCTGCACAAATAATTACAAGGAGAAACACGTCGCTTTGAGCTCCTTTCCCCTGTATTATGGACAGTTTAGGTACTTAAACGTGGGATGATTTAGTCCTATCAACTTCAGAGAGATAGTGAAGATTAGGGAACAGATCCCCAGACACAAGTGATTGGGTCCAGGAGAACAGCATTGTGCATGCACTGATTTAATAGTTGCTCTGGATGTACCAATGACCTCTAAGTGTTATCCACAGGGTGATATATTTGGTAGTGAATCAGGTCTGGAGGCTGCTCTCAACCCCTGTGCTGTCAAGAGTCCCAAATTCAGCTGGAGCCAAGGACCATCTCATAAATCCCCCTACAGCACCCTGAATTTCCACCAGAAACCTTGTCCTTATGTTGGGAAATCAGCAGCACAGTCTGACCTGCTACTGCTGAAGATTAGACAAGTTCTAATCTGAATAAATTCTTGTCACTTCTTTCCAGATGCAAAATTGTGTCTTATCTTTGAGTTCCCTTCTAAACTGGTGCTCAGCTTCACCTGTGCACATATAATTATTTTTTAATATATATATTTTGAATCCTAATGATCCAAGCATGAAGTTCTAAGAAAGTACCTCCCCCTTACAGCTCCTTACCTGAGTAACTCCTGTGTGCATGTGTCCCTCACTCCTTGTTGCACACAGAGCCCTTAGCAGATGAAGAAGTCAATCCTTGGCCTTCCCAAATATTAATTCAGTGCTGAATTTATCTTTTTTTTTTTTCCATTTATTTTTCCCTCCCTGGTTGTCAGCCCTTTAAAATGAAAATTCCTCCAGTGGCCTTTAATTTCTTATGCATAAAAATGCATTAATGATAAGGCAATTTTATGTTATTTGAACTTGTTTGACCTCAAAAATTGTAGGAGTTTGAGTTTTACTTGCCTGAAATTATAATATCATATCCCACACCTTGCAAAGCTGCTATGCAGTCTGAAAAATCATAATGCACTCTTGGAGAAATAATCTCTGGGTCTACACTAGTTTAACCAGGAGGAGAATATTTCACCTCTTTTGTTTTCCCATCTCAATATCACTTGGAAATCCTGTAATTAATTAAGTCAAATGAGGATTGATGCATTTACAATGAAACCAAATCAGTGAAAATACCAGAAATTGGTTATACTGAGTACAAAAGGAACCTGCTGTTGGCTAAGCCCATTGTAGTGTTTTTATGGATTCCTGACTCCTGCCTTTCTTTTTCCCTCTTTTGAGGCAACTTCAGAAGCTGAAGTTGGAAGCAGAGGGAAGCCACATTCTCAGATTCCCAGCCAAAAGGTTGCCCTTTCTCCTTTTTCATCTCATGTTTATTATTTTACCCCATCAAAGAAAAAAATATCAGATAGTTCTGTTAGAGGCAAAGCAATGTGTAGGAGGAACCAACGGAAAACAGGCAGGAGACTTCCTCTAGAAAGGAGAAATCTTATTGTTTGCTCGTTATCAGCAGAAAGCAAGAGCCACATTAAATGGAGCTGGTTAAGGGAGTGATTAATTCCTCTGTCTGAAACTCTGTGTCATCTCTACATGTGCTCAGGGAAGGGCCAGAATGAAAGGCTTTGTCTCTCAAGCTGCTTCTCTGTTTTATTTCTTGAGGTTATTGTGACAACATTCTCCTCATGTGTGTGCTCAGGGCTCCTGCAAAGCTCTGCCAAACCTTAC
The DNA here is from genome assembly GCF_000695815.1 of Acanthisitta chloris. NCBI lineage: Eukaryota > Metazoa > Chordata > Aves > Passeriformes > Acanthisittidae > Acanthisitta > Acanthisitta chloris. The sequence continues at coordinate 2,400 of NW_008656412.1, read as the reverse complement.
TGTCCATCAGGGAGAGTCAGACATGGGGTTTGGCACATCTGTGCTTTGTGTGAAGCCAAAAAAAAAATCAGGCAGATATCAAACCCACAGGTCTGAACTGAGGTGTGTGGACAGGACAATGCTTTTCCTCTTTGTGTCCTTCCTGAAATAGGATGACCTTGGCCTGGGAACTGAGTGGGAAGGGAGTGGATGATTTTGTAGTTTTCCTTTTGCTTAAATATGGATAAAATTAAGGTTTGCCAACAGGTAGGGAGGTTTCAATGCAGGAGCAGAGCAGTGAGTTGTCTGGTTTGGGATTAGGTACCTATGGATGGCCAAACCCATGTGCATTAAGGGAGTCACAGAACCATTTAGGTTGGAAAAGATCTCTGTGATCATTGAACCAACCTATGAGCTAACATCACCATGTCAACTGGACCATGGCACTGAATGCCATGTCCAGTCTTTACCTAAACACCTCCAGGGATGGTGACTCCACCACCTCCCTGGGCAGCACATTCCAATGTCTAAAAACCAGTATGGCCTATACTGCATGTTGTATAAAAGGTTTTGTCATTTTTCCTAAATAGCCTCATTTGAATGTTCTCTTTTTTCTTATCATAATTGAAACTATGGCAGTAACTGGCATAAGAAGTATCTCAGCTGCTGGTTTGTATTCTTACCTTTTGTTTCCAAAGTGTTTGGGACCTTAAAGATGCACAGGACAGGGCATAACACCCTGGAGCTCACATGCCAAGCAAGGAGGGTTTGTTTTTGTTAAAATCACTATGATTGTTATAAATGTCCCTGTTCCAACCTATCTGCACCTTTCTTCCAAAGATAAAGGACTCTGTGATGCTTTCTGGTACATCCTGGCCTGGATCAGGGACAGTGTGCTCAGCAGGATCAGGGAGGTGATTCTGCCCCTGCACTCGGTGCTGGTGAGGTCACACCTTGAATCCTGTGCTCAGTTCTGGGCCCCTCAGCTCAGGAGGGACATTGAGGGGCTGGAGCAGGTCCAGAGAAGAGCAACGAGGCTGGTGAAGGGACTGGAACACAAGTGCCATGAGGAGAGGCTGAGGGAGCTGGGGGTGTTCAGCCTGGAGAAGAGGAGGCTCAGGGGAGACCTTCTCACCCTCTGCAACTCCCTGCCAGGAGGTTGGAGTCAGGTGGGGGTTGGTCTCTTCTCCCAGGCAACCAGCAGCAGGACAAGAGGGCACAGACTCAAGCTCTGCCAGGGGAGGGTTAGGTTGGCTATTAGGAAGAGATTTTTTCCAGAGAGAGTGCTCAGGCATTGGAATGTGCTGCCCAGGGAGGTGGTGGATTCACCATCCCTGGAGGTTTTCAAGCTGAGACTGGATGTGGCACTTAGTGCCATGGTCTGGTGACCACGGTAGGGTTGGACTGGATGATCTTGGAGGTCTTTTCCAACCTGGTTGATTCTATGATTCCCCATCTGGACTGCTGTGCCCTAGTGGCACTACTCATTTCATGCCAAGCACACACAGACTCTGCAAAATGGGGATCGCTAATCTTTGCTTTTCCTAGTTTTCCTCCAAGCATTTGAAGGCCTCCTCAGAGGTCAGTGAGAGCTGTGAACTCTTCAAATTATATTCTGAATAGCTTCACTTTTGCCCTTTGTATTCATTTGCACTAATCAGTCTCTTCCCTGTTATCTCTGGGTGAGTCACTCAGCACTTCCCCACTTCACTTCTGGAGTTTGCATAGTGTGGTCGATTATGACCCAGTTTGGGTAATTTGTCCTCATAATGATTCATTTATCACTATCCAGAACCACTTCAGCAAAACACTTAAATGTGCTTTCAAATGCTGTACTTACAAAGAATTAAAATAAGCACTCGCTTGAATGCTCTGGAGGTGGAGAAGTTGTGTGTAATCACACTTCTTCCTCACTGATAGTGCTGACAAATGTTCCCACCTTACAGCAGTTTGCAAAAAAAAAGTAACAATTGGAGATAAATAATTTTGATAAGCAGAATCAAATAACAGCAATGTGTCATTCCTGATGAGATTTGATATTGTGCTAATATCCATCTTCCAGAAAGTGCTGCATTGACGTAAGGTTTTCCTGCTGGAATCTGCCTCTAAATTATAAAACTGTCCAGAATGTAAAAAAAGATTTATTTCAATTCTAACATCATTGATTTGCTTGAGAACAACAGAGGAAACTGGGGTGTTTGGTGGATACCTTCAAAGCACAGTTATATAAATGATTCTTTTGCAGCCAAATGCAGAAGAAATGCTAAGTGGAATTCCTTCAATTTGAATGCAGCTTCACATGGTCCATAGTCTGCAGCCACTGCAGCTGGTTTGATGTAGATAAATGCATGAAACCACACACAAATACATATAATATATATCAGTGGATGAGCTCAGTGTGTGTAGCAGCCCAGAAAGCCA
>NW_008656411.1:21857-44368 GCF_000695815.1 Acanthisitta chloris | reverse complement strand
AGGAGAACTGGGCCCAACACTGACCCTGTATGATACTATAAAGCCAGTGGAAATATTTTTCTCTGAAATCTTATATGAATATTCTCGGATAAGACCTGGCCAGGCTTAAGCACCTGAATTCCTCTGTTCCTTATCAAAAGATTTGAGTATATTTGCATAGTATGCAGCTTTGAACGGTTGGGGCCCAAAGCCATTAGTCACTGGCACATTAGTGGAGCATATTGTATACCAGAGACTTAGACAGCATGCTTCAGTCCATAGGAAATCCACAGTTTTGGCATCATCCATGGAGAAGCCTAGGACAACAGGCTTGGAAAATGGGCAGGAGGTTCTTGTGGATCTCCTTCCTGTCCTTGGAGGGATCACCACAGATGCTGTGTGTGGTACAGTGACTTCCTGCAGTCTTTTGTGTGCATGTCAAAACCTTGGCTTGTTTTCCATCTCTTGACTCTAACCTAGAAGTGGGTCACTAGACCCTGCTATAGAGACCTCTTACGAGATGGAGGCAGAAAATGTATCTGTACCCATGCACCCTGATGCTGGCTTACATGATGGGCCAAGTTCAGCCCCATGTGCAGAAGGCAGGTGTGGTTTGCCATGCTTATGTGTCTCTTAGCTGTGTACTGCTTGCAGTGAATACAGCTTTTTTGTTAGCTGGTCCAGGAAAAAAAGTCTGGATGTGCCTGAAAGGTTTGCTGTGACATCTGAGACATGTAGCACAGGGGTTTACGCTGCTTCCAGAAAAATCTCAGTCCTGTAGGTGCTGATGGCTGTATACAATAAATGTCTAAAAATTTGGAGCCTAATATCAGGAGAGAACTGAGCACAACCTTGAAGGATTCAGTACTTGGCTGCACAGTGCCACAGCTGCCCTTCGTTGACAGTTCAGCTCCAAGTGTCTGAGCTGGATTTAGAGATCTCCAGTAGGTCCCTCCCACCCAGCCCTTTGGTAACTGTATGAGCCTGTGAAAGGCTGGTCTGTTACACAGTCCTGTCCTTCCTGGTAGTGCCAACAGGACACACACAGAAGCACACCTGGTGCTGTGTGCTATGCTAAAATTGTTGGGGTTTGGTGTGGGAGCTACTATAGTTGGTTTGATACGAGAGGGAAATCCCTTTGTTGCTGCCAAAGAAATTCTCTTGAGGCCATCCTGACTCTGGAAATACCAGAAGAGATGTCAGGACTGTTTTTCATGACACACAGGCCAGACGTGGGCAGATACATGGTCCTAGTGGGATTACAGGGCTCAGGAGTTTCAGGCTTCGTACTTGGTGTCTCTGTACAGGACCTAGTCTTCAGACTACTTTCTGGCCTGATGGTTTTGTGGAAGAATAGATGTGGCACATTGCTGATAATGGTACTGATGGACTTTAAAGAGCTACTAGATGCTGAGTTCATAGAATCATAGAATCAGCCAGGTTGGAAGAGACCTCAGAGATCATCAAGTCCAACCCTACCATGCTTACTTAGACCATGGCACTAAGTGCCACATCCAGTCTAGTCTTGAAATCCTCCAGGGATGGTGAATCCACCACCTCCCCGGGCAGCCCATTCCAATGTCTGACTACTCTCTCCATAAAAAATGTCTTCCTAATATCCAACCTAAACCTCCCCTGGCAGAGCTTGAGTCTGTGCCCTCTTGTCCTGCTGCTGGTTGCCTGGGAGAAGAGACCAACCCCCACCTGACTCCAACCTCCTTTCAGGGAGTTGTAGAGGGTGATAAGGTCTCCCCTGAGCCTCCCAGGCTAAACAACCCCAGCTCCCTCAGCCTCTCCTCATAGCACTTGTGCTCAAGTCCCTTCAGTGTCACAGAGCCTTTACAAAGGGATATGGGTTCATGATTGTGGAAAAATGCAGAGACTACTGCAGCATCACTGGGAAGTAGAAAAGCTCCCAGATTTACTCACAGTGGTCTGTAAATGAGGATGTGTCATGGCTTGACCCCAGCTGGCAACCAAGCACCACGCAGCTACTTACCCCATCCCCTGGGGCGGAGAATCAGAAACTAGAAACTTGTGGGTAGAGATAAGAACAGTTTAATTATTGAAACAAAGTAAAATATAATGCTAATAATTATAATAATAATTGTAACGAGAGAGAGATAAAGATACGTGAGAACCAAGTAATGCATAATGCAGTTGCTCACCACCCACTGGCTGATGCCCAGCCATTCCATGGAATGGAATATCTCTTTGGCCAGTTCGGGTCAGTTGTCCTGGCCATGATCCCTGCCAGCTTCTTGCCCACCTGATCGCTGGCAGAGCATGGGAAGCTGAAAAGTCCTTGACCTAGTATGAACACTGATCAGCAACAACTAAAACATCAGTGTGTTATCAGTGTTATTCTCATCCAGAATCCAAACCACTACTGCTACTAAGAAGAAAATAAACCCCTACTGCAACTTAAACCAGGACAGAGGGCCAAATCATATGTGAGATTCACCTTGGGTCTTTTGCTGAACATGTTCTGTTGTTCCCTTGGTACAGCCAGGACCCTGAGAAGGCAGCCCGCAGCAGATAGTGTTCCAGGAGGTCTTTTCTCCCCGATGTTATCAGGGTTATAGACTGGATCCTTATCAGCTGTTTGTTCAAGCTCATTAGTTTGGGCAAAGCCTGGATGAGTGGCATGCGATTGCTCACTGTGCCACGCAGACTGGGCACAGCAGGAGCAGGAGCGAGGGAGGAGGCTGAGCGCAGCGCACGTCCCCCTGCGTTTCAGCACGGCTGCGTAAACCAGTTGGATGCTGTGGCATTGCTTTCACCTTTCATATGTTTCTAGCTTGTTAAAATTATATCTTGATAAGTACACGAAGTCACAGCAGATGGCAAAATCTGAAATGTTCTCTCCAACTCTCTAATTAGGTTTTCAGTTATCCCTTTATGAAAAGCGCTCTGTGAGCGTCTGAAAGTATTGCAAGTATTTACATAAGCTCCTGGTGCGACTTCTCAGAGCTGAAGTCGACATTGATATCTTTATGAAAGGCTTTCTTGGGTTTTCTCTGTTGTTTTTAATCTTTTGTGGAATGTTTTGATCTTTTCAGATACCGGTTTGATATCTTTCCTTGATGTGGTGCTGGACACATCAAAACATTGGCCGTGCAAATGATCTGTAGCCCTTAGCCCATCAGTAGTGACATATGTGGTTGGGGGATTGGTCAAAATGCAGTTGTGCGTGACCGAGCTGTGGCCAACACCGTGTTTACATACTGTATTTACCATCTTTATCATGTTTACAGAATGCAGCGGCTCTCAGGCTCCTGACCAGAGTTAAAATGACTGCGTGTTTAAGTAGCAGTCTGAAAATAACTATAGTCAGAGCCAGTAACAGTGCCTGTTAAAACATTTGACACTTTCTTTTATAATGGCATCCAAAATGACGCTTTTTAATGTAAACTTAGGAACGGTTTTGTGGGAATGGCAAAAAGCTAAAAATCATTAAGACAGTAGATGCCACCCAAGTATAGACTCAAAAGCATCTGAACTCTGTCAGCTGAAATTCCACCCTTCTTTCTTCTTACTCCAGGTTTACTTGAGGCACCAAATAGGGAAATTTCAGTCCACAAGGTTAAATATTATCCAAATTATAAACAGCTGGAAGGATATTGGTTAATAAGAGACAGTGCTGACCATGCCACCCATAGTTTCTGCATAAACATAGAAATGCATGGACTACAGCAGGGTAGAATTAGCTGGTCTTTGATGCTGCAGTTCACATACAACCTGCATATGGTACCAGAATGGAAATGGATTTAATGATCCGTTGCCTTGATAACAAAAAGGTATCAGAATAAGCTCATGGAATGATGCTCATTTCATCTGCTGTGGCTCCAGTAACGTTTTAGATGATCTGATGATACTCACTGCATTATTGCAGCACCAGAGAATTCTTACTTTCCTGCTTTGAAGGCAGTGCGTAGCTGACACCAAACATGAGCAATAGCTGTTCACAGTGCAAAATATCTGTTTCTAGGTACAGATTAGTATTCATAATAATGCTAATTAATAATTAGAGCTTTAGAGGATGGCATGGATCATACTGTCTACATGATACTACAGATCATGCTATGCATATAATTCAGTAAGATATCAAAGCCTTAAGTGATAAAAGATAATGTGTATAAAGCAAGAGATGGCAAATGGATCTAATCCAGAAATTAAGTGGTAGAGTATGTTTATATTTACTTTCAAAAGTATTTCATGGGCAAGATTTTGAGGACAGACTTTCTTGTGCTGACTTACCCCTTTGTTGCACTTTGCTTTATCATTTCCTGTGTTTCTCTAAGTATGCTTCCAACAAAACCTCAGATGAGGAAAAAATGTGTTCTGTAACAACAAAAATAGTCTTGCATGATATGTATCATAATTAGACAATAAGATTTTAAAATTATCATTCCTTTGTCACAACTAAAAATGAGCATTTTCTAAGAAAATTTATGATCAGGGTTAAATCAAGAACCGTTCAGGTCATCCTTATTTGGGACATATTAATTGCCAAACAAGTATGGGGATAGAGAAGGTGTCTCGCTCTTTAGTCTCTCAAGGGGTATTTAAAAGAGCACATACATTTCTAGGGTGTATATGGCAACTAGGGAGAAAGGCAAGGAAAAGCATCGACAGGTAAAATAGCTATTTTTGTAAAAACCAAATGGGTATAAACTAGCTGTGAATAAATGGAGGTGGGAATTAGAGGCTGTTCCTGATCTTTAGTTAAGGTAGGCTCTGAAAGAAGAGTCAAAACTGCACAGGAAAATGACTTGTTAAAAACAGGAGTAGGAAACAGCTTTCTTCTCTCGTGTGTTTTAGTGTTGTTGTAATCGGAGCGGCGCTCAACACAAAAGCGTCTCTGTGCAATATTGTGACAGCTTTCGGGAAAGAAATGGTTTGTCCACACTGCAGACTAATCTTACTCATTTTAGTCTTTAAAAATAACTTTGATACTCTAAGGAGAGAGTTTGTTTTCTTTTCCCCCATTTTCATCCCTTTCCCCCCTCCATTTACCTTATTATTTTTCTCAGTATTTGTTGCATACAATAACAAATGACAATTTTTGGTTAAAATTCCAAATTGACAGTAAAATCAGGGAGGCAAAAGATGCAGCCTGATGCCTCATGAATAAAAAAACCCATGAGAACATGCTGACTTGTTTCTTAACAATTGTAACACTGTAATATGGTATATCTGCCCATCAAATACTATTTGTTGTTAAAAAGGCTTTTAGTGCAGTCTGTGAAACAATTATTAAAATTAGACTAGTGACTTTAGCAAATTTCAATTTTGTGACAAATCCAATAGGTGTAAATACTTTAAAGGGTATTATTATTGTAGAGTGACATAAATCTGCAGCTTTAATTCTTGTGTCTCTGTTGGTTGGTAAAGGCATAGCCCAATGTGAAAAATAAGGCAATGCTATTAATAACTTAGTAAAAGTCTCTGTTGCCAAACAAGGTTTTGAAACTTCATACTCCTGTGCATTTAGGGGTAATATCTAATTGCAGAGTGATAAAGATGCAATATGTTTAAACAAGCTTATTTTCATATATGATCAAACTTGTAATGAAGGGCTAATAAACAGATTAGAATTTTTTATGTAAGTTGGAAGCAAGTGGTTTTAAGGCTCTCCTGCTTTTAACAAAGGCCATAGCGGTTCATTTCTGGAGGAAGAATGGAGTGTGTCTCGTGGGACGGATGTAATTTTTAGTGACACTCTGCGTTGGCGGTGGGGGGTGAGATATGGGCAGCCCTGAGACGCAGCCGTGCTGAGGCACCGCTTCTGTGGCGTGTCGGTGTGCTCCTCACAGTCCCTCTCTGCTTGGGGCCACCCCCTCGGCTGCACGGGGTGGGCACGAGGCTCCTCTCACCAAATGTTTCCTGGCAGAGGTCCCCGAGCAGCAGAGCGGGAGATGAGCCCTGTGGCATGGCCGCAGCAGCCGCCGCTGGTTGCTGCGTGCAGGGCAGCGCGCCAGCGTGGGGGCTCGCCGGGAACAAATAGCTCAGCAGGTGTTTTCTGGTTTGGTATTTCCCCCCCCCTTCACTGCATATCATTTTTAATCATCTCTAATAATGCATTTGTCTGCCCCAGTTTGGGAACTCTGCTTTCTGGTACCCGTAAGTGAATGCCTCTTGGCCTGATGTGTTGAAAAGTTAAGCTGTGGTTTCCAGCTGCGTGTTCACGTGTTTAACGAAGGTTCTCTCTTTTGTTTGGCGCAGGGCCGTATCTGCAGAAAAGCTGGCAAATCAAAAAAGTCATTCAGTCGAAAGGAAGCTGAAGCAACATTTAAGAGTTTGGTGAAGACCCATGAAAAATATGGGTGGGTCACCCCTCCCGTCTCTGATGGCTGATGTTAGCAACCTGCACTTGACAAAAATGCTGAACAAAAGTACTGTGACATCTCCTCAGTGCTGTACACCGCCCATCCTTTTCTACTTCAGCTTCAGTTACATACCATGAATGTCAAGGAAACATCTAAGTTATTTATGAACAGATGTGTTTACAGAGGGAGAGAAAAAAAATGCTGTGTAGGATTATGTTTCAAGACTGGAGAATGGTCATCATTGAAGTCACTTGAGCGGATGCTGAGATTGCGTCATTTGCCCCCATACAGCCCACATTGTCTTCAGCTTCTTTCCATGACAGCAGCACCAAACAGCAGTACTGGAAAGTCTATCCATTACTGCTCAGTTCATTTAAATGTAAATGAAACAGTTAATATTTAATAGGGAAGCAGTGCATTGCAGGTACATGTTTGCTGTGCTGTTTATCTTTGTCTCCTAGCAGGTCAACATAACTTGAAGATTTGTCTTTATGTGGAACTGTGGTCTGCTGTGACTAAATTTAGACCTCATTTGTGCTCTATATATGACCTTTAATTCATAAATGAAACCAGAATTAAAATGCTGAAAGGTCCTAGTGTTGAAAAATTATTAAGTGGAATCACCCAACCGGTTACAATGTGCTCTCTGTGCTGATATTGTGATGTGCTGTTCAGAAATAAACCAGTGCAGTTAGCTGAAGGTTAGGTGGTTTTTTAAAACACATCCATGCCAGGGCTCGGAGGGGTTGGTCAGTGGTAGAAGAACAATTATTACCCTGCTGGTAACTTCTGCGGTGGCATGTGACCTGTCAGGTCTTCAAAACGGCGAAACAAACGAATGGAAATGGACAAAGCAACCTTAAAAATTTATCTGTTTAATTTTGAAATGATAAGCCAGTAACAGAGTGAAAATTTTCAAGTCAAATGGAGGCTGGTTTGTAAGATGATTTGCATGACTGGAATTTTCTCTTTTATTTTCACTCAATAGACATTGTATGTACTTAGAGCCCAGTATCTGAGAAAACCCACTGATGTATATAAATGTCCTATTATTTAATCATTAAAATTTAAGTTTTCTGGTAAACAAATTGAAAAAAACCAACTTTCTAAAGGACTCCATAAAAGCTGAAGGTAATGTTAAGAATGGTATAGAAAAGCATTAAAAAGTGTGGATTCCAAATGGAAAATCGTATTGGATACGTGCTGAATAAAATCACCAGTATCATTTCTGTTGCCTCAGGAATTCAATCATTTTGACCAGCTTTTGTATTCAAAGTAATAGGTTTTCTGTTGTGAGATTCCAAGCACCTTATAGATGTGTCTGTTGTGGTGCTGTTTTAATTGAAAGCAGGACTGTATCGATTGTAAGACTGATTTGGAGTGGAAAAACAGCATGTTGTTTGGAAACACTTTCCATTATATGGCTAACACAAGAACAAATCGAAATGGTTGACCAGTTTCTGTTTGTATTACAGCAACAGTGGAGACTAATAGAGAGTTTAGGGGTCTGGAGCTTGGTTTAAAGCTACACACGGCAGAGAACAAAAGGACAAAGGAGTTCAAACACAAGAAGCAGCAGAGCAGATATTCTTGCAGTACTAGTGCAAAAACACTGCTCAGTTGATCTATAGATGCTTTGCCAGCTAGATACAGAGAAAAATAATCAAAGCCTTCACCAAAATGAATATGCAGGTCAGAGCTACTCAGTTTCTTGCACTTCTCATCGCTGTCAGTGGTCTCTTTCTCCTCTGATCCTGTGTGGTACCCACCTGGTGTGCCTTCTCTCAGTTATAAATGGAAATGCTTCGTACCACAAATCTGCCCAGATCTTGCTGTCATTTTTCTCACCCTGCTTTATACTTGGAGGCAATGCTATAGTCAATGTATGTGTATATGTACACACACACAGACACTCTTCCCCTCCAGCTGTGTGTCAGTTCTGTGCATCCAGCAGCAGAATGTCTTGTGCATGAGGAATAACATTTCAAATTCATTTACTTACTCAATTTCTCTTAACTTTCTTTTTGCTGTCCCTTATGAAGGAGGAAACTAGTGTGTTTAGTTAATCATCAAATAATTTGCAATACCTAGTGGGACTCCCTGAGAACATAGAGGGGGATCTAGCACTGGAAAGCATAAGGACTGTTATCTCCCTTCAGAAAAGCTCTTCCCTCATCAGCACAGTAAAATTATGTTAAAAGCAGCATGAAGGTGTGGTTAGTCTTTGGGGGAGATTATTTCTTTTTCTGCTGTTTTTTAACCTGTCTCTTTTTTCTGTCAGTGGGTTATTTTAAATCTTCCTGAGAACCATATCTTTAATATTTAATTAAAGGGTTAGCTAAAAGAAACATAGTGGGTGGATTGCTACCACTTCCCTCAAACCTACTTATTATGTGTCTTCTTAAGTGCGCTTTAAATAGGTAGAGCAAACATCATCGCTAAAAATCACAGTTACTTTCGGGCTGTAGGAGGTTCTCTGCATCACTCAGCGTCTTGGAGCAGTAGGAGAGGCAAATCAAAAAATCTGGAGTGCTTTGAAGCTGTAGCAGAAGGGGAGCAGAGCGCGTGCGATGATAAGCTGCGGCAACAAATCGAGCGAAGAAGAAAGAAGGCAAAGTACACTGCATGAACTAGGGCAGGATGAAGTTCCTGCTGCACCAAAAATAATACTGCTCCTATTGAAAAGACGATGGCTTATGGCAGCAGCAGCCTGTGCTGGAGGGGATGCAGGAAAAAGGGGACAGCAGGGAGTGCAGAAGCGCTGTGCTTCTGAGCAGGGAGGGAGGGAGATGGTTAGGAATGTGGTTAATTAAATGATTTATAAAGAGGGTTGATCTATTTTAGGGAAAATTAGTTCATGGCTTTTGTCTAGCTGTGTGCTAGACAGGTTCTACTTTCTCTGCAACAGACAAGCCTAAAATAAAAGCAAAGGAGAAAATTGGGAAAGGAAGGGTGTATGAAAGGAAGGAAGAGAGGAAGACTTGAGAGAGAAGTATGGGCTGGAGAGGATATAACTGGGCAGGTAAAACACAGGATAAAAATAGCCTGATGATGGAAGGGTATAAAATGAGGGATCAAAGGAGAACAGCACAGCACCAGAAAAAGCAGTTTAGGTAGGACCTTCTGCAGGCACTAATTGCAGAGCTGCTTCAGGTGCCTTTCTCTTAAGCAAGATTCAGTAAAAAAGATCCTATAATGCCCTTTTTTTGTTTGTATCCTAGAAAGTGAGAAGTGCTTCCTTCTTATTCTGTCCTCCTTCTGGCAGCTGAGAAGGAGGATGTTAAGATTTGGAGCTGTGGTGTGGTACTCAAATCAGGCCATCACCTCACTTCTGTGACTGAGAAATAAAGCCAAGTGTCATTCCCAGATCCTAAATTTGAGGAGGCCAAAATGAAAACAGATTGGACAGTCATCTGCTCGGTCAAAGTTCCTCAATATCAGAGAAGTGGCAGGATTTTTTTTTGCAGACAGTAAACCTCAATATTCCCCATTTATCCCGTCAAAAATCTCCTTAGTACTTCTTGTAAAATTAGCAGTCAGCACAGTTCCTCCAGCTCTCATTAGACCCATTTTATCAGGAACATTATTTTCCATCTGCTGTCCCCAGAACAGATGATTAATTTGAAACTAGCATCTGGGGAGGTGTGAAGCTGTATTGGGAAGTTTCTTCCTGGCTTCTTTAGCATATATCCTTTTGGAGGACCATTGAGTCTGAAAAAGCTACTTGACTGGATACAGGCGTTGAACAAAGAAAGCTTATGATAAAGGAAGAAAGTTGTCTCCGAATGCCTAAAAGCTGAAAGATTTACACAAAGAACAGATCTGATGATTTGTGTGGATGTATTTCTGTGTCATTAGAAACAGGTCCTAAGAGTTCAACAATCAAAAACTCAGCAGTCAAAGACCTCTTGAACTTGCCTTGTTTTCTCTCACAAACACAGCATGTCTCCTTCATTCCAGCCCAAACTGCAGTCCCAAGCTCAGAGAAAGATCATAGGTATGGTCTGTTTGATTATGACACTGTATTATATAAAAAAAAACCCCCTCACTTCTTTCTGCTTGTCCAAAGCAGTACATAAGGTCATAAAATGAAACTTCTTGCATAAATAGCAGGGTTGGGACAAAGCCTTTCTAGTATAACAAATACATGTGATATGACAATGTAATATATATATACTTTTAGAAAAACCCATTTAGAGTCACAGCTGCCAACCAGTGACAGCTGTGATGGCCAGCGCTATGATGTGCATACACTTTCCATTCCACAGGAACTTGCAATAGGGGGAAATCTATTCTTGACAGACTGTACAGAGAAAATTCTGTAGAACTAACTGGGTTTGGAATTTAAATCTCAGGGTTTTCTTCACCAAATTTTAATTCCATTTTTAAAGATTTTCCGGCGCCCACATGGAGCCACAGTGTCTTTGTTCTACACTGGCAGTATGACCAGCATGGTTATTTACATGACTCCAGTGAGGTGGTTGATTATGGCCACACTTCTCACTGTTTGTGTTCTCAGAGGATAACTGTCTCCCGGCTAAATGCCTGCGTGCACAGCTTGGCGCACGTACTGAGGATTTACTTGCTGGTGTTACGTGGGCAGGTGTGATGCACGCATAGGCATTCCAAAGCTTAGCTGAAATTATATGGGGAAGCATTTGCATAGGGTCAGTGTGTCTCTTTCCATGCAGTAGGAAACTTTTGGTGAAGAAGATTCCTCTCAAACTGTTCAGTAATCTGTACAGTAGAAATAAGTGGGCCAACCTGCTGGTACAATGCAGTTTTCCAGTTATGTTTTCCCTCCCTGACAAGCACCAACCTATAATAAATAGTCTGCTACAGGTGTCACATTTCAGAAGATGACTATCAGTAGGGATGCTGAAGTAAAACATATATATGTGTGTGTACCTCCTACAGCCTTCCTGGTGCATTCCTGAGGGGAAGATGCAGCCCTGATCAAAGTAAATGAGAGAGGCAGAGAGGACTGTGCACATGTGCTAAGAGCCCTGCAAAGTGTCAGCTATGGGAAGATGGGGGCAACAAGCCTCTGAGCTTACCTAGGCAGTGTGCATCCTGTCTTGTTTTCTAGTAGTGACCTTGCAAATACTTTGAAAACATGCCTATTACTTGGATTGAACCAAAGGGCTCAGTACACCTCTGACCCGAGCTCCCGGTTGCAGAGCAGATGGGTTACTAAATACGCACTGTGGGTTTTCGTGTGAGTTAGTGACACATTTAAAGTTTTGCTGCGCTGGCTCTGAAGAATAAAGTGGCTGTCAAACTAGGTCTGAGGACAAATAGGTTGGAAGTGAGTCACCTGCTATTATCAGAACAGTTGTGCTGGAGAGGTGGCTTCATCCTTACATCAAAGAGTAGAGGTGAGGCATTGCAGTGAGAACCCCCAGTAGGACATTGCAAGGAGTTACAAAGACAGCCTGGCTGTCATGTGTGTGTGTCCCATATTACAGACTACTTAATTTCATCCTCTTAGATGTACAGTGCTCTGCTTTGTAAATTTTACCTCCCTTTATATCACTTCAGAGTTTTACTGATAGGCCAAGGAAACCTTAAACGAATCATGTAAATTTACATTTAAAGCCTTCATTTCAAGCTGGAAGCATGTAAATACCATGCTGACACCTGTCAGATCTCACCAGCAGCTTCCTCACACAGTAAGTCTTGGACAAATCAGCAATGACGGTAGTTAACACAAAAATAGAAACTCCGTAATTTGGATGTTTGACTTAGTCTTTTCCCTGATTGCTTTGTCTTTCAGTTTGACTGACTTCAGACAAGAACGTCAAGCTAACAGCAGTGAAACTGTCTTAGTGTTGTTTATTTATAACAGTTCCTTTTGCTCACGCTGCTAAATAAGGTGGCAATAAATATTCATTGCAGTTGTGTTTCACCAAACGGGAATTCAGAGATAACTCCTCACACTCTGAAAACTAAGCTTTTTATACTTAGTGTTTGCCACCACACATAGCATTCATTATCTTCTGCTGTCAAATATTCTTGTATTTTCTTATTCAGTGACCTCCTCTGTTTTAAAATGCTTGTGGTTTACTAACAGAAATATGTGAAGTATGTTGCAGGTCTTCTTGGCAAAATCAGTGAAATGTAACTGAACCAAATCTAGTTGCCTGGGTGATTTTAGAGTTCTTCACTTGCCATTTGCATTAACAAGATCTGCAGACTTTTACTAAATATTCCCCTTCTGAAGTTCCTGAACACAACCAAGACTTCAAGTTCAGCACAAAATCTGTGCTGACATGGACTAGCATGCATCTCAGGAATGAAAGCAGACTGTCCTTAAGAGAAATTCAAACCCTTTCTTCATTTAGTTCTGACAATGGCACAGTAACAATACAAACACAGGTAATGCCTTGTATTGGGTGAGGTTCTTGTAATTTAATTATTGCATAAATATAACTTTATAATGCATTAATAGAATTTATTATAATCCCACCAAATTGGGAGGAGCAATTGATATCCTGGAAGGTAGGGCTCCCATTCATTCAGAGGGACCCTGAGTAGCTGAAGGAATGGTCAACAGGAACTTCATGAAGTTTGACAGTGATGGGCACTAGACCCTGCGCTTGGAATGGAGCCACCCAGTTCACCAGGGCAGGCTGAGGCTGTCTGGCAGCTCTGTAGGAAGGGACTTGTAGGCTTACAAGGAAGCAACAGTGTCCCCATCCTAATACAGACTAGCCACATACTGGGCTGCGCTCACAGGCAAAGGCATTGCCAGCTGGCCAAGGAGAGTGATTCTTTTCCTGTTCATGATTTGTGTGTTCACATCTGGAGTGCTGTGTCCAGTTTTGGCCCCTCCGAAGATGGCCCTTTTTGACAAATTGGAGGGGCACCAGTAGGGTTCAGGGTCTGGAGCCTGTGATGTGCAGGAAGAGGCTGAGAGTGCAGCCTCTGCTTAGCCTGGGAGGAGAAGGCTGAGAGGGGGCTGGCAGCAGTTTTCCACTACCTAGAAAGAGATTACAGAGAGGATGGCTGCAGACACAAGTTGCAGGAAGCAAGGTCCCAGCTGGATGGAGGAAAGAATCTCTTCCAACCACACAAGCAGAAAAGCACTAGAGTAAGTTGCCCAGAAATAATGAGATCTCCACTGTGGGAGATTTCTGGGACTCGGCTTGATAATGCCCTGAGTAACCTGATCCAGCTTTGAAGTTAACCCTGCTTAAAGCAGGAGTTTTGACTGGAGATCTCCATAGGTCTTTTCCAAAGTAAATGTTTTTATGATTCTGTTATATTATAGGTATTATAAATGTTGCTATTCAGAGGTATTGGGGAATGAAACTTTATGGCCAAAAATATGCCTGATTCAAAAAGCTGCTAACCTCCAGGAAGGGCCAGCTGATCATGACTCCATACTTAGTGTAAAGTATCCCCTTCCAAGCACCCTGTGCTCTAACTTCACTGCATGGATGTCAGTGTATGAAGTTGGGCAAACACCTGTTGAAGGTGTCACTAATTAGCATATCCACACTAAAATTCCTGCATACCTAGACCATGTAAAAAGGTCTTTTGAGAGAACTTTTAATTCTGCTTTCCCTGAAGAACTTTAACCTTAACAGGTTTGTTATGTCATCTGTTTCCCTGCAATGCAAGATTGCAAAACAGTTCCCTCAGTAGAGAGAAAAGGAAGGAAACCATGTAAAGCAAGCCTAGAGCTTACAGATGGGATTTCTGCAGGAAAGTTCTCTAAATTCTGGAAAGAAAGTTGCTGCAATTGAAGTCTGGCATTGGCAAGGCTTTCATGATTGCTGTCCTTAACTTCTTAGGGCCAAAGACCCTGTTCTCAATCTCGCCTTGGTTTTACCTCCTCTAAACATTCTGCAAATTAACATCTGAGGGGAAAGTATTTTGGTGGCATTTCTATCAGGGATTTTCACCTGGAATATGTCACAGTACAGTTCATCTGCTTGCGTTTGATGTCCCCATTCTGCTGCACAACTGATCCCAGTTTGGTCCATACACATGCTTCTCCTGTCCACCTTGTAGGGTCAAAGATGCTACAGGCAGTGTGAAGACTTGGATTTGCTTTTCCTTCCCTGCTCCTGGGTATGCTTTACATCACTGCACCTGAATATGAAAGCTTTCTCTGATTGCATTTATTTTGACCCCATTTCTGAAATAAAGTTGTGTTGTCAAGTACCCCTCCCTCACAAGGGCAGTCAGAGCACTTGGAAAAACAAAGGGATGGAACAAAGGACTCATGTATTCCAAGTGAGTAGCCCTAGAGCACAGCTGGTAATGTTACCACAGTGAATAGTGCTGTGATTCAGCTCCCTTATCCTCTGCACCCTGCAAAATGGAGTCACACTGGAAGTGCAGTCGGTTTGAATGTTAAGCATTGCAAGAGCAGTTTTCCTGCTCTCAGCAGGCACAAGTGGTGGCCAGCCTTTACAGGGCTCTTGCAAATGAGGGGTATCTCTGTTGAGTTGCCTCTCCCCTCTCCTCCATCACTGAGCAGAAAAACCTGACCCTTGTCCTGACCTTCTGAGTAGTTACTCTACAGACACTCAGTTATTAATAATGTATTTTTAATTTTTATATGTATTTTTATTTTACATTTACATGTATATATACATATATCTTTTTAGATATATATATACACATACAGGGGAAACTTGGACCCAGATCAAGACGAAAGCTGAAACAGACTGTTCTGATATTCATCGCACCATAACACCCAGAGAGTTTTCAAACCTGGAGCATAACTATATAGACATCTTCTGCAGGACTTGGGTTATAAATAACAACTTTATCTCAAGGCCATTTCTGCTCTTCTTTCTGTGCTGGCAGTAATAAATGTAAAGGTTCCTGCCCATCGGAAGTGACCTGAAGAGAGCATGTATTTCTTGATGTGAATTTTAGTGACAGATGACATGATACATCCATTGCTAGTTGGAGCTATCTACAATTCATGCCTAGCTCTCAGAAAGACACAGCTGGACCTTGCCCATAATACGCATGGTAAATTCTTTACGGAAAAAGCATAAATGTAGCTAGGCAAACCAGGGAATGAGTGGTGAGGATCCACCATGGTGAAGGGGCAAAGGACAATTCAGTCTCTACCAGTACACCTGCTCACTGGGTTCCTCGAAGAGCTAAGGAGTTCCTTGGAAGGAAAAGCAGCAGAAGTTATTGGAGTGTCCTGAAGGGGAAGCTTTAGTTTATACTGTTAATTTCTCTTGAAATCTTGTTTTGACAAAGAGCATTAATTCTTGACAGTAAACAGAGAAACAGGGATGGATGAGAAGTCAGGGGTTGCCTAGAAATTGGAAAGACTAGTAGAAAATTATTCTCTATACCTCTTTTTCCTACATTACTTCACATGCCTTGAGCGGTCATTCAGTTAAATACACCTTTCCACCTTCGCAGTGTTTTCCCAAGTGACTTGGAGTACATGTGGATCTTACCCAAGGGGTCTTGTCACTGACACCATCATGGGCCAGTACAGACTCCTTTTAGAAGTAAGAGTGCAAGTGCTGGTAGGAGGGAGAGCACTCACTAATGTTGGTGTATTCCCTCCATCCTCAGCTAGGAGGCATCTGTAATTGCAGAGCTGTACTTGATTTGATACGTTTTTAGGTAAGTTTTGTGCAATGTACCAGCTGGAAAGAGATGGGAAGTTGTCTTTAACAAGTAAATTGAAGTGTGTGATTAACTTAATAACCACGTGCTGCAGCCTATGTGTGGTTTAAAGTCATGATATGCTGGATCAGGGCAGTAGTGGCAGCCATCTCCTTTTGGAGCTAATATAAGAATCTTATAATATAAGAGAGTAGACAGCCCTGGCTGTCATTGAAATTAATTTCAAGAAATAGACTCTCTCTTCAGGACACTTTATCAAGTGATCTGAGATTTTGCCACGTGACATGTATCAGGAGCTCTAATGTAATAAATTGAAGCAGCATTTTGTTTCCTAATACCTACATCCCTTTGTCCTCTGATACTGATGGTGTTAAATTGCAAAAGCTTAAGAATAGACATTAACTCATAAAAGTAAACAGCTGGCATATCCAGCTTCAACTGGCATAGGCAAAGCACCAAAGGTTTTTTTAACATTTGGCAAGATTTTTCTTTACATTAGCAGAAACTAGTAAAAGGATAGGACCTCCTTGATTCCAATCAAAAAATGTCTTCAAAAGATCCTTACAAGTGTCCTTAACTTCTTGCAGAGGATAGCTTTACACTAAGGGCTCTTTTAAACAGATCCCCCTGCCACTGTGCATTGCTTCCAGCTCCACAGATGTGTCCTGCCTCTGGCTCCCTGATAGACTCTGCCAAATAAGGAATATCATTGCTCAGCAGGTGACAACACTGGCAAAGTTTAGTCAACGTCAGTAACGTGAAGAGATGTACCCTCTGTGATTCCAGCAGCTAGTAAAAATGTAATAATTTGTAGTCGTTCCTTCTATAAATGAAATTCTTTCAATCTGAAAGAGAAGCATTTAGGTATCTTTGGTGAAATCCACCCACTTGTAAGAAAATACAAAGTCTTAGCTTCTCACCTTAAGGGGCAAATAAGCAATAGGAGACTGCTGCTTATTTCACAGCTCCTTGACCAGAAAGATCTCTTTGTCTACAGGCTACATATGGAAAAGATAAATTTTTTTCTTCCATTTCTTTTTCTTCTCTAACTGTATCATCTGCTGATGCCTAAGGATAAACCTACCAGATTCCTTGTGGTGGGATAGAAACAGAGGGAGGAGAATAGGGCAGGGTAAGGGGAGAGGAAAGCAGAGTTAATAGCAAGTAACCTGCAAACATGTTACCCACCTAGCCAAAGGGAGTAAATTCAGAAGATCGGGTACAAGAAAATGAATTCACCTGAGACAGACAACCACCCTCACATCATTCCTTCTGTGCTCTCACTTTTTGTCACTCTATCAGTAAGGCAAACATCCATAGAAGGGACTTACACTATTAAATCTCAGTTCCTAGGAAATACCTAACCTTCCCTTCATACATCAGTTTCTTCCTTCCTGAGCAATGTAACAATTGCAATAAACCCGAGAAGTAACCTATAAGGAAGTTTCACCTTTTCAGAGACAAAAGTAATTTAAAAAACCTCAACCAAACAGAAAAACCTCCATTTTATCAGGACCCTTCAGAAGCATGTTTTTACTCAAATAAAATAACCTTTAACTCGGTGTAAAAGGACCCAGGTATTTCAGAAAATGGAAAGCGCCCTTGTGGAAATGAGTAAGAGTTAATATTGACTTCAGTGTGACCTGTGTGTCATTCAGAAGATACGATGACTTTTCCAGATTGCTCTGAATGCCACAGCACTGGGTGTTGCACTGAAGAATGCCAGAAGGCACCAGCATTGCCTCAGAGCTGTGCATACCCTCAGGCAGCAACAGAAAAGATGATAATCATAGAATCACAGACTGGTGTGGGTTGGAAGAAACCTTTAAAGGTCATCAAGTCTAAGCCCCCTGCAGTGAGCTGGATCATCTTCAACTGGATCAGGTTGCTCAAAGTCCAACCTGACCTTGAGTGTTTCCAGGGGTGGGGCATCCACAGCTTCTCTGGGCAACCTGTGCCTGTGTCTCATAATCAAAAAAAAATTGCATTCCTTATGTTTAGTCTGAACTGACCCTCTTCTGGTTTCAAGCCATTCCCCCCTGTCCTATCACTTCATGCTCTTGTGAAAAGTCCCTCCAGCTTGCTTGTTGGCTCCCTTCAGGTACTGGAAGGCTGCTCTGAGGTCTCCTCGGAGCCTTCTCTTCTCCAGGCTGAAGAACCCCAACTCTCTCAGCCTTTCCTCACAGCAGAGGAGCTCCAGCCCTCTAGTCATCTTTGTCGGCCTTCTCTGGTCTCACTTCAACAGGTTCATGTCTTTCTTGTGCTGGGGCCCCAGAGCTGGATGCAGTAGCCCGGGTGGGGTCTCACAAGAGCAGAGTAGGGAAGAAGAGTCACCTCCCTCACCTCCCTCAACCTGCTGGCCACACTTTTTTTGATGCAGGCCAGGATATGATTATCTTTCTGGGCTGCTAGTGCACACTGCCAGCTCATGTCCAGCTTTATATTCATCAAATCTTTGCCGTTTGCAGTTAGAGCTTTGATTTTGTCTATTACTGCATCTGATCCCTCTGCTCAAAGCTGATAAAAAAGAATCTTAGCTTTCATATTGTTATGTGTGGGGCAGCTTTGGCAAGTTGGTGTCTTTATTGCCAGGATATTTGAAGACTCTGAACATGCTGTACAAACATACAGGCGTTTCCTAAAGAATGCCTGACAATATTTATATATTTTATCTCATAATCTTTCAATATTACTTGCAAATTCCAGTCTGTGTTCCTGACGTGCAATAAAAACAACTGGTTTATCTTATGCTAGGCAAGATTTGAGACAGGCATCTGGTTTGTGTTTTTGATATAACATAGAAATGTTGAAATCAGTACAAATTAATTGTCCACCTGGAAGAGAAAGTGGTCTAATTCTGTATCCTGATGGTTCAGAGGGGAGCGTCAGACTCTTGTCCTGGGGGTCAGAATGATTCAGGCTGGAATGGAGGTGATCTCATTCAACTCCTTGCTCCAAAAAAAGACCAACTTGGACTTTAGATCAGATTGCTCAGGGTATTGTCCACCTGAGTCCCAGATATCTCACAAGCTGGACACCTTAGCACCTCTCTGGGCAGCCTGTTCCAGTGCTTAGTCACCCTGTGGGATATTCACCTTTTCCTCCTTTCTGACTAGTAGCATGGCTGCTGGGTCTTGTCTTGCTGGGCCTGCAGTTGTGAGAAGTGAATAAAACCAGTTCAAAAAGAGAGAATTGTTACATTTTCCCAGTTTGTGTCTCAAGGTGGCATTTCAGTGTTTTATCCTCCTGGAGTCACCAAGCAGAGGTCTCCCAGGTACTGGAGAGGCCTAGAGTGGTGCCCAAAATTCACCACCATGTTGGTGTTCTCCATCTAAAACTCAAGTGTTTAAAGAGTTCTACCTTTTCCCTCCAGTTCTCTCCTTTGTATTGATAATGTAGGGCCATCCTCCATTTACTTGTCTCTCATTAGGTTCGTCTTCATTCAACTTGACTTATAATACTCTCAGGTTTTAACTAAAACAAACAGCCTTGTAGTCTCCACAGATTTTGCTGATTCACTGTTCACATTCTCTTTCTGAAGGACCAAGTATTTAATACCTTATGCAGTTCAACTGTTGAAGCTTAATGTTTTGAAACATTTTGATGTTTCTAATCTCTTGCCATCCTGAAAATTGATTTCTCAGCCTACCCTGTTTGCTGTATCTTGGCCAGATTTGTAGCCATAAGAAGATTCTGCATTTTTATAGCTGCTAAGAAAGGACTTCCTCAGAGGTTTTTGAATGATTAATTACATCATGTTGTCCTTTTTTCTGTTCTTTTTTCTTTTCAGATTTTTAATTTTTTATTTCCAATGATCAGTTAAACCTATTTGCAGGCACAAGGTTTACTGGCTCTTGCTGCTGAGGATCACTTAGAAAGCATTTTTGTTAATCTGAAAAAAACCCCAGAACTATACAGACACTCAGATTTTTTTATTTTTTTAATCCTCTAGCACAAAATCAGGATTCAGTGAGAAAATCTTTTAGTATGTAATAGATAGTATTTTATGCATTATATAGTATTATTTATGTAGGTAGACTTATAATGCAATACAATTTATACATTCTATAATGAAAACAGAAAACTGTTTACATTTTATTATATAATAAACCATAATAATTTTAAAAGGCTTCAGGGTGGCCTAACTGCAGCCTTCCAGTACCTGAAGGGAGCCTACAAGAAAGATGAGAGAGACTATTTACAAGAACATGTAGTGACAGGACAAGCAGGATTGGATTCAGACTGAAAGAGAGTGGGTTTGAATTAGATACTAGTAAAAAATTCTTTATTGCGAGGGTGGTGAGGCACTGGAACAGGTTGCCCAGAGAAGCTGTGGATGCCACATCCCTGGCACATGTTCAAGGACAGGCTGGATGGAGCTCTGAGCAATCTGGTCTAGTGAAAGGTGTCCCTGCCCATGGCAGGGGGATGGAACTAGATGATCTTTGGTGTCCCTTCCAGCCCAAACCATTCTATGGATCTATGAAATAATATGTGACATGTTACTATGTAATTTAATAGTATATAATATATTAACATATAATTATGCCAACATATGCATATATTCTATGATGTTGTATAACTATATAACAACACACATATAGAGTAGATCGTGCATTTAATATAATTTATAATATAGGATATCTATAGTTTCTAAATAATCAGTGAGATTTTAAACTAATAAAGTATAAACATAAACATACAACACAAAACTGATGAAATCAATCTGAGTAAATCTATTTGACAAACACTGAATTTAGAATAAGCATTACTATTTACAATGTGTTATATGCTATAACATAATTTCATTTGCAGCCCTTCAGTGTCAGGCTTATGCCCCTTCCAAACTTTCCAACACACACCAACTGGGCCTGTTGGAATAGGCCACTCTTTTTTTGTGCTTTGGTACCTTCTATTTTGTTCTCCAGTTTGTTCTGATGCTTCCTGTCTTCACAAGACTTCATCATCATTCCCAAACCCAGAACTGGCACGTCTTCAATACTGTCTGCAGAGGCGGTTGCCATAAAGAACTCGCATTGCTTGCTAGCAATGCCCTTAATTGCTCCCTTCAAGCACTCAAGAGAGCAGAGCCTGTGTGGACTCATTTCGCTCAGGAGCTGGAACCAGTAAGTGCATCAGTGCTTAATCGTGTTGCTCACTCCAGGAAAGCCACAGTTCCAGCACTGTGGATACACACAATGCCCCAGGGGCATCTTTTCCTTTTAACTTTGGATATTTGACCTTCAAAATCCTTCTAACATTCCTCTCACCCACAGCCAGCTGCAGTATCTTAATTGGCTTGTTATTCCTGATGTTGCAGGATTCCTCTGTTTCCCAGCAATCTTTCCCAGCTCCCCAAGTTTCTCCTAGTGGTTATCCTTTCCCCTC
This sequence comes from Acanthisitta chloris, assembly GCF_000695815.1. Lineage (NCBI taxonomy): Eukaryota > Metazoa > Chordata > Aves > Passeriformes > Acanthisittidae > Acanthisitta > Acanthisitta chloris. The sequence goes on along the minus strand of NW_008656411.1, from coordinate 23,054 downwards.
CCAGTTCCTATCCTGTTCATCTCTTCTCCCTGAAACTTCCCCTGCCTCACAGTCTCCCTGGGATCTTGCTGCCCTTTTCACTTCCCTGCTAGGAAGCTCTTTATGAATGGATGCATCCTTATGGGAAGAAGCAGGCACTCAGCATTTAAGAGCATATCCACGGCCAGGCCACACAAGCTTTTCCCCTGTGCCAGGAAAGCGCTGCAGGGGTGCAGCACTTATTGGAAGGAGTGGCTTTCATTTGGCATTTGCAGTGGTTCTGCTTGCCAACCTCTGAGGAAGCATTGCTCAGGCACACTGCTCTACTCTGGGCTTATTCAGCATCCTGGGCTCCTCCAGACCCATCCTGCATCCTTCAGGGGTGCAGGGAGACAGAGGCTTTGAACAGTTTGTTGAACAAGGTCACCTCACTCTGAAGAACACTGACATAATGAGAGCTTGTGAAGCTGCAATCACGGCCTGCATTTGCTTTGGCTTCTTTTGACACGTTGTTTCTGAGCTGTCCCTTAGCTGTGGCATCTGTGAGAGCAGTTTGTTGCTGGTAGCATGCATCTCCCAGGTGTAAGGGGGTGGGCAGCTCTAGAGCCAGAACCAGTCTTTCTATCGATGACCTTCGAGCCCAGTCAGGAGCCTGGAAGCAAACATGATGATTTCTAGTAATCACTATACATTCGTTAGACTTCTGCTCTCAGATCTTGCTTAAAAACAATAGTTGGCAGCTTTGCTTGGTGCAACCAGCCATAAACTCAAGTGTTTTCCTTACCAGCTGTTTGAGACTTTTTATGATCTTCTTTTTATGATCAGCATCTGCTGTTCACTCTTGGCTCCTCCATTGGCAGTTTCAGCTGTTAGCCTGACAGAAGTTATCATCCATGTACATCTTTCTACATCCTCTCTGTAAATCAATGGTGATTTGTTGGTAATCACTCGTCTCCTACTGAGGCCTCTCCATTGTCCCATGTACTGTCCTCTTGCTTGCTTTGTGTTAAACACATATATTTCAGGAAAATACAGTATTTAAGTATGGCTGTGTAAAGTTGTACCCCATGCAATACTTCAGGCTTGGGGAAGAATGGCTGGAAAGCTGCCTGGCAGAAAAGGACCTGGTGTACTGTTGATATCCAGATGAATATGAGCCAGCAGTGTGCCCAGGTGGACAGTAAGGCAGTGTGGCCAGCAGGGCCAGAGCAGTGACTG
>NW_008656411.1:0-21795 GCF_000695815.1 Acanthisitta chloris | reverse complement strand
CTACAAGAAGGACGTTGAGGTGCTGGAGTATTTCCAGAGAAAGGCAATGAAACTGGGGAAGGGTCTGGAGCACAGGTCTTACGAGGAGTGCTGAGGGAGCTGGGGCTGTTTAGCCTGGAGAAAAGGAGGCTTTATGGGAGACCTTATTGCTCTCTGCATTGAACAAGGTTGTAGCAAGTTGGTCGGTCTCTTGTCCCTAGTAACAAGCAATAGGACAAGAGGAAACATCCCCAGGTTGTGCCAGAGAAGGTTTAGGTTGGGAATTAGGAAAAAATTCTTCACTGAAAGGGTTGTCAAGCATTGGAACAGGCTGCTCAGGGAGGTGGAGTCACCATCCCTGTAAATGTTCTGAAGGTGTGTGGATGTGGCATTTGAGGGCATGGTTTAGTGGTGAACACGGTGGCACTAGGTTGACAGTTGGAGTCAATGATCTCAGAGGTGTTTTCCAAAGTGAATGATTCCATGATTCTATCAACTGGCCAACTGCCTTTTGTTTTGCCACGCCTTGCTGGATCCCCTCCCTGTAGGAGCAGAAAAGCACTGGAGCAGCTGCCCAGAAATCTGATGGACTCTCCACCCTGGGACATTCCCAAGACCCACCTGAACCCTGAACAACCAGCTCCATCCTAGTAGTTGGCCCTTCATGGTGCAGGGGGCTGCACTGCACAACCCACCCAAGTCCCTTCCAACACAACCTCTTCTACTGTTTCTATGGTCCTATACTCTCAGGTTAGTGGACAGAGTTGATTTGAAACACAGCCTCATTTGCTTCAGAGTATAGCCCAGAAATTAATCTAGGGAGACAGAAAATGACATCAGGTTTTTGTAGACGTCTGGCTTGCTACAAAAATTATATCAGGGAAATACCCTGTTTCAAGACGTTTACATTTTCAGATTAGCTCTGATTTGATGTGCTTTTCTATAAACTTCAGGAAAGAATTGGGCTGAGTTCAGCTGTCCTTTCAATGTAGTTCACAGAGGTCAACAGCATTACCCTGTTATCACAGCACTGTACCAAGGCAGACTGGAGAACAAAATGCTAATGATCTTCCCTGTGCTCAGACTCCACAGAAAAAAAATATTTTTCACCATTAGTATTACATTATTCCTCCTATTTCTTCTCCAAGGGAAAAGCACAGCTCTGTAGTAGCATGATCAGAGATTTCATATTATTTTAACTCTGCAAACCCTTTTGTATGACATGAGTTTTTAACAAAACATGTTACTTCCATGAGCTGTTGCAATTTGTCACAGGGAAACATTAAAGAGTTAGTTCTTATTTGAGGGTTTTGAGTGAGCTATTATGTGAGTTTTCCTGAACACTGGATGTAGATTCAAATCCTATTTGGATGTGAAAAGCAGAATAACTGGATTCTACATAGGAAGCAAATAAAATTGTTCATCAGTTGTGATGACTGCTTTTGTTATTTGACACACTTTTCCTAGATTTTTCTGTATTTCACCTTTTTTTTCCAGTGTTGCTTGAAAAGGCTTTGATTAAAAAAACCCAAAAAACAACAACTAAGCAACATTTTTTATGAGAAAGAAATCCCAGATTGGCTAATATCAGAAACCATTCAGTTAAACACTGTAGTCCCACCCACAGGGAAGTAGGATGTTCTAGAGCATCAGAAATGTCTCCACGGGACTGGCTGATATCCCATGGGACCTACTGGAAGTCCACCAGTGTATGCACGTATTACTTCTCTTCACCATTTCTTTTTGAGCCGGTCTCACGAGCCATCTAGAACAAAGCAAACCACTTGGCTGTTGTCAACACCTTCTACCAGTATTTCTTCCCCAGAGAGAATCTTCCTTGGAACACATTGTAGTCCCACCAGGATAAGTGCCTCACAGCTGTCATTCCTTTCATACCATCACTTCCTTTTTGAGATAATAGAGAAACTGAATCTCCTGCACCCCCTGATTTTACCACATGCCAATTGGCACAGTCCCCCTGGCCTAGGCATAGTGCTGGGCTGGCACTTGTTTGGGTGGGTGGCCATCTCTTGGCCAGATTCGAAGGGAACATGGGTAAGAAGATAATCCTACCCTCATTTCATTTTCTTTTTTGCTTTTAGGAAATGAAAATGTTCTAAAACTGATCAGATCTGCTCTTTGTATCTGAAATTCATAGTCATTATGTACCACTCATCCTCTGCCTCTAGAGACAATGTAACATTTACTGCTGAACATATGACTTAATGAAAATGGGAACAATTCAGATCTGTAGATGCCTCACATTACTCATGTTCTGCAGCTCCTTTCAGCCAGGAATGCAGCATTTGAAACACAGGGGACAGTTCACCAGCCCTGTACCTTCTGCAATGTTCCTGAAGTAACAGTATGCCATGGTGCTAGAAAACACCAAGGTGGAAGTTGGTTTCTACCACAGCAATTTCATCAGCAGTTTCAACTCCTTAATCCTCTGATTTATGATATAGTTGAATTAACTATAAAGTTATTCCTACTGCATTTTGGTTGATTCCACTGAATTAACTTGAAGAAAACAAAAAGCACTAGCAATACCAAACTACTGTACATAGTCAGTAGGGGATTCAGTAACTGTGTTGTTAGACCATTGTGGTCTGGTTTAACTCAAAGTAAACATCTGCAAGTGCTTCCCTAATCACTAAATGCAATACTTCCATGTCTGAATAGCCAGAGGGTGGGTGAAGGTGCACAGAGCAGAAGAGTCTCAGGAGCCTCGGTATCTGTACATCACTGAAGGCATTCACCCAGGAAGTGATCCCAGAATCAGAGAAAGACTGAGATTTGAATCAGCTCTGAAGGTGAGATGGTCCAGCCCCCTCCTCAAAGCAGGGCTAGCCTTCTGGCTATATCAGCTTGCTCAGGGCCTCACTCAGACAAGTTCTGAAGATCTCCAAGGATGGAGATCCATATTTCTCTGGGCAACTTGCCCCAGTGCTCAGCTTTTCAGCTTCTCTTGCAGAGAATAATCTTTTCCTCATATACCACTAGAGTCTCCCTTGCTATATCTTGTATCCTTTGCTGGGAGTCCAGTCACCTTTTTTTTTTTTAATGCCTTTTCTACAGCCACCTGTTTTTTTACTAAGAGATAGCAATTAGATCTTACCCACCATTTCTTCTCCAGGCTGAACAAATCCATTTCTCCCAAATTCTCCTTGCAAGCCCTGTGCTCCAGCCTCCTAGCCTTGTCGGTGGTCCTTCACTTGTGAACTTCTAAGCAGAAAAAGGACTCATAAAAAGGGTGAAAACATTTTCTATTTGCTGAAGTGAATGTAAAAGAATACATGCATACAGGGTAGATATACATGCAAAATGAGATTCAATTTAGCAAAAGAATCCAAGGATAACAACAAATCACTCTGCAGCTTGCTCTTACTTTGTTGGATGGCCCAAAGAAAACACTGATGAACATATTCAAGGGAAAAGAAGCAGCAGATATTTCAGGATTAATTACTTATTATTTCTTTTGAACCTGTGTTCTCTATACAGTAGTTAATGTATGTAAATGATGACCTAGCCCTTTAAAAAATGAGGCTGTTCATGCACATGATATCAATGAAAAGGCCTCAGGGACCAGAGGAAGAAGAAGATAGAGACCAATGAAATAAGTTAGACCTAACAAAATAAATGAGACATCTTCAAATTAGACAAGCCTGATAAACATCGTCTAAGGATACCTAGAGAAGTGGCTCTCACTGTCTCAGAAGCCTTAGCAGTCATTTGAAAAACTGAGTTATGGAAGATTTAAAAAGAGCAGATGTCTTTAAAAGGCTGAGAGACGCTGGGAAATAATGGAACAATCAGCTTAACTTCAAGGCTGTCAGTCTGCCAGCTTTCACAAGCTCTAAATTATTTTCATCAATATAAGATAAAAATCAAGATAACCTAAGCTGATTTTTCAGCAATCAATTTAAATTCCCCCTACCCTACCATGAAATACATTACTAAGCTGTAAAAGAACACATACTGCTAACATGTAGACCACTTCAGTCAGTTGAGCGCACTTGTCTCTCTACACTATAAAAAAACTCCTCAGATTCAAAGCTAGGAAATTATAAGATATAGAAATATATATTTAAAAATAAATATAAACTCTTCAAAATCTGTGCATATGCAAATGACAAGTTCAGAAACAGAGAATACACGGGCTGAGACTGCAGAACTTGAGGTGGTGTTAAAATGCCCATAGGAGCAATTAAAGCTACCAAAGAGAAGCAGCAATGTCCTTTTGGAAAGTGGGGTTGGTTTCTCTTTGTTCTTGTAAATAGCCATTCAGGAAGGTGTCAACTCACTGTTTCAGTGTATTCATGCTTATAATCACCAAGAATCATAGAATGGTTTGGGTTGGAAGTTCAACTACCCTGCCATGGACCACTAGACCAGGTTCCACTAGACCAGGTTGCTCAGAGCTCCAGACAACCTGGCCTTGAACACTTCCAGGGTTGGGGAATACACAACTTCTCTGGGCAACCTGTGCCAGTGTCTCACCACTCTTACAGTGAAGAATTTCTTTCCAGTAGCCAATCTAAACCCACCCTCTCAATTTGAAGCCATCCCCCTTGTCTAATCACTACATGCCCCTGTACAAAGACCCTCTCCAGCTCACTTGTACATCCTCTTAAGGTACTGGAGGATGCTCTAAGGTCTCCCCAGAGCCTTCTCTTCTCCAGGCTGAACAACCTCAACTCCCGGTCTGCCTTCTTAGGAGAGCTGCCCTCTTCATCTTCTGATGCCCTCTCATCATCTTCTGGCCCTCCTCTGGACTTGTTCCAACAGTCCACGCTCTTCTTGTGTTGGGGGCCCCAGAGCTGGATGCAGTACTTCAGGTAGGGTCTCACGAGAGTGGAGTAAAGGGGGAGAATCACCGTCCTCAACCAGCTGGTCACATTGCAGAAGACAGAAGGTTTATTCAGAAAAGGTGGAGATTTGATTATGGGCCACTACCATGCAGTTTGGCCTGTTACCTCAGGCTCAAAGATCTCCCTTTTTCTCCACAGTTTAGAGAGGTTTTTCATCACAGTGGTAAGTTGCAAAGAGAGAGACCATTTTTTATAATGAGGGCCTTATACCAAGTGGTGCTCATACTTTGGCCACCCTGGCTATCCAGGGGCCTTTTACCAACAGATCAAACCTAAGAATACCTATTATTTTCCATCCATCCTTCTAGCATAGTTATCCTTTCAGTCAATAATTTTTCATCTAAAAGGGGGAAGAAGTTGGTTAGATTCAATCCTCTTTAGGATCAGAAACTCCATTACCTAAAGTTCTAACCTGCAGGTTTAAGAGGATTTCAAGCCATGATTGAGAGTTCCTCTCAGGAACCCAGACAAGCCCTCTGAGGTGGGGATGAGCAGCAGTCTGCATTGTTGTGTCACCAGTGCTCTGAGATTGTCCCCAAGAGCAGATCCATTACACACCGACTCAGAGAGCAGGACTCAATGCACTCAGATGCTCTTTGCCTGCAGGAGATACGCGCGTAGGCAGTGGATGAAGCTGGGAGCTTCTGGCTGTTCCTTTTTTTACCATGATGTAGTTCTGCCCTTTGGCTCCCTTCTGTACTGCTGGCAGAGCTGAGAAATATGTTTTCTGCCTCCACAGCCCATATTTCTAGAACAATGTATTGTTTCACTGATTGTGGGTCATGAGGCATTCCCATAACTTGCAGTCCTCTTCTGCAGTAACGGGTACATTAATTTTTGGTCTGCAAATTTTTACATCAAAGATGATCCACTCATCAAACATGATATTTTTTAAAATCATCATTCAAAGTAATTCACATTACCATCATGAGTGTGTCACTACATAAAAAGCCCTTAAACAACGATTACTGAAAAATCTTCGCATTGCATTTTCATTTTGAATTCAAGGGAACTTTGCACAAAGCTAGTTGTATCATCTTGTTGTTCAGTAAATTGGCACATTTTGCACAGCTGCACAGATTATCCTTTTTTTTATCAAGAGAAAAGCAATTTGAAAAATTGGAATGTGAAAATGAAGTTACTAGGCATGGAAGCCCACCAAGAATATTCTAGAATAAATGCAGCAGCATAAGCTTCTTGAAATTTAAACCAGTCATGAAACAGCCAGGGGATTAAAGGTAGTGGCTATTCTCTACTCATTGCTTGTGAGGCTGTGTCTGCAGTGCTGTGTCCAGCACAGGGCCACCATTAGAAGATCTGCCAACAAACTGGAGAGGCCCACCAGGGAAGGCCCACCAAGACAGTTAGGAAGTTTATCTTACAACGGATGAGAAGGGAAGGAGAGAGCTGGGTTTGTGTAGCTAAGAGTAAAGAGGTTTCATCCACTCTCTTCAACACCCCAGAAAGTGGTTGCAGAGCAGATGGAGCCAAACTGTTCTCAAGGGTACAGAGTGATAGGGCAAGAGGGAACTGGCAAGAAAGAGTTGCAGCAGGGAATACTCCAACATATGGAAAAGTGTGTTCCCCATGAGAACTGCTAAGGATTAGAAGAGCTTGTCCAAAGAGGTGGTGCTAGTGTCATCCTCAAAGATTTTCAAAGCTGATCTGGACAAAGCTTAGAGCAAACTGGCCCAGCCTTGAAGTTAGCCTGACCTCCTTGTGGTTTCTGTGATAAAACTCTCAGTGACCGCGTGGCTCCTGATGAGCTGTCCTCAGCTGATCTCTGTAGTAGGTCTTCATTTGCAAGCTCAGACTGCCTCACCTCTCTGTGGCAAGTGTGTGGAACCTACAAGACTACCTAAATAAACATACATTGCTGTAACATTTCAAAAATAGCTGCTGAGAATCATCCTTCAGCTAGCTCACCTTGAATCATTCAAGTCACCAACCACCTGGCTTTACATCCCACATATCCAGCAGCAGGGGTGTTACCAAACACCTTCTGCTCTGTCCTCTCTTCTCCCCCTAACTTCTGTCTCTTTCTTTGGGTGAATAAACTAACCAAATGCTGATATGTTAGCAAATGGGTTTAAAAAAAAAATACCTGGGAAGCTTTAATTATGCTGACTGTGATTACATTCATATTTCTTATTCGGAGATAATACCATGTTACAACCATGTTAAGTTCATGGTGCTGTTTGTCACCATGCAGAACCTGAAATTTTCTTCCCCAGGAGATTTTGCATTTGTAAAAATACAGACAATGAAGAAGAGTTGAAAATGCAAAGTTTTCTTCAGGGTAAAATGGCTTTAAAAATCACGTGGAACAACTGAAAAAGACATTTTGAGTATTTCAGGCTGTTTCCAACTCCCTCCTCACTGCCCTAAAGTATCAGTTGAAAATATGAGCACACAGCTGGCCAGTGTACCAGACAACAGCTGGCCAGGGAGACATTGAGACCTAAAAGAACAAGAAATCCTGGCAACACAATGTTCAGGGTGTCACCTTGTTGCACAGTAAGTTAGCTGGGGAATTTGTAGCCTGAGAAGCCACAGAAAATAGGAGTTTAGGGGATGGTTCTCAAGAGCCTCACAGATAGATTTCTAGGTTGATGAGTCTTGAAAAGACTCGGGGAAGGCTGCCAGAAGTCTGGCTGCTGTGTTCCTGAGAAAACTGTTTTTCCCCTCCAAGAAGCTGGTATTTTCCAGCTGACAGGCATTCTATGGGAGTACTTTGTGGACAGATACTTAAGTATTTAAATATTAGAAAGAAAATACTATGCTCTCTTTGGTGCTCAGTCATCCTGCTCATCAGCAGTTTCATGTGAAATTCCTCTCCCATGACCTAGTCATAATGAAACAACTAGCTCAGGATCTCTTCAGAGTGGCCAAGCACTTGCAAACTCCCACAAAACTTTTCTGGACAGGATAGTTTGGTCAGTAGCTACTCCTTTAGGTCCAACTACAGAGGACTACAGAAAGACCATAGAAGACTGAGCAAGTGAGTGGTAAGTCATCTCAGTGCAGACAGAAGTGATTTATGTGGAGGAAAATAATGGTAGCATCATATGTAAAATAACATGTTCTCAATTGCTGCTTGTAACATAATACTGAGGATATGACAGGCAAGTCCACTGAAACATCATCTTGATAGTTAGTAGCATTAAAAAAAATCAACAGGAGGACTGGAGGGCAAAACAGTGAACACATCCTTCTCAAATGGCACATCCTGTGCAGTTCTGGATCCTCTCCCTGGGAAAGGGCATAAAAACTTGGAAAAGTTCAGAAACATTTGCTAAAGATGATGAAAGGTTTGGAGTAGTCTCCATACAGGGAACAAACAAGTAAGCTAGGACCCTTCAGCTTGGACAAAAGATGACTGATAAGAGAGATGACAGAAGACAACAAAACCACAAGTGTACTGAAGAAACTAATCAGCAATCAGTAGCTTGCTGTCACTTTCAGTGCAGGAAGTAGGGACCACTGAACAATACTATTGGGAGTTAAAATACTACTTTGCACAACAGGTAGGATTTTGGGGTGCCCTGCAATAAGATGAGCACTAAAAGTTCATATGGTCTCAGGGAGCAAACTGATGAAGGAGAAATACACAACGGACTGTTAAACCCAAAGACATCATCTCTGGTCCAAGAAGCCCCTGGAGGATATTCTGGGCAAGGATCATTGTACGTTTATCCCATTCTTATAGAAACAGTAAGAATTGTTTTGGCCATAATTGTTTTTCCCTTTGAGAACAGGCAAAAGTCCATTGCTAACACACCTGAAAGCCTTTGAGCTACACAAAAAAAAAACCAAAGGAGTCTGTAATTTCAAGGGATGACAAATGGAAAATGGGAAAAGGCAAAGCATCAGAAATACAAGGAGGCATTCAGGTGAGGCAGGAGTGTACAGGCAGGTTCCCAAGTGATGGTTCAGTGATGAAGTGTCTGGAGTTAGCCATCCTGCCAAAGCCCCACATGGATAACTCATTTAACAAAAAAATTTGGCTGCACAGGCTAACACCAACAGCTTGCTTAAATGTTAACTGAATAGAAATACCAAATGCAGAAGAAGCTTAAATTTCTAACACAAGCAGCCACATCCTAGGAAGAAAACCAGATTTTACTCAAAAAGCAACACTCAGGTTTGTTTAAAAAACGCAGAGCAACGAATTAAGTAATAAATTAAATACAACCATGTGTTTGGTACGAAGGTGAGTGGCAGGTGTGGAAAATCCACATGGATGGACAAAGGTGTGGACAGGTGCATACCCAGGTGAGTACATGATGCAGGTTACCATGGTCTCTCCAAAATGGGCCCTGGCAGGGCATGGGCAGCACAGTGCCTTGCAGCCCTGCAGCTCCCCCCACACCCTGTGCCAACCAACCTTCCTGCACAACCAGCTGCGAAGGGCAACGGCAAAAACATGCAGCGCTGCGAGCACGCCAGCGACTTTATTGGGACGTTTGTTGGGAATACAGAACTGCTGTTGTATCCACGCTGCTTTGCTGGGGGTTGTTTACAAGACTCATTCTGGAGAGAGAGGAGGGAGAGAAGAGAGCGTGTGGAGTTCAGCTCCAGCAGCAGTGCAGCATGAGCACACCACCCATTTTTTTCCTGGCTGTAGTCTTCCCACTGGAAAATGAAATGCACTGATTTCCCTTTGCTGCAGCCTCGCTTAGAGGCTGTTACAGGAGCTAAATAGCTTTCTTCACTGCTAAGTCTAAATTCGAAGTTCATAGGCAGGAGTTTGTTAAGGGGTCTGTATACTTTGAGAAGCCTCATTGACTTCTAATAGGATTCAGACATTTAAGCAAAAAATAAATCAGCCTGGTGGCACTAGGCCATGGTATATTAATTCTGCAGCAAACTGACATTTTTTAAAGAAAATTATAACCCATTTCCAAAGCAATGACTAACATTAGGTAAATGTTGAAGAAAAGCTATAAAGCAGTAGCCCATGTGGTGTTTCACCTCCCTTTCTAAGTTTTTCAGTCAACAGATTCTCCAAAGGATCCAGCAGCTGTTCCTGAGGGCATCTCTGAGTAGAACATCATTAGACTATTCATTTAGATGCATTAAATTATTTTCTGTTTTCCCCTCTATCTCACACAAACCCCCTGCCCTCAGGGCAAACATTTACAGTCCTGTTTCTAAAACCCAGCAATGTTAACTAGAGAAATCTCACAACATTTAACAGGGACACCTTACGAGGATGGAATTCAAAATTTCTGAACTTCAAACCTAAGATTTTTGCATTTTCAAACTTAATGTGATTGCATAACACTTCTCTTTTGTCTTCCTTCTAAACTATTTGCAGCAACCCACATTCAAAACCACCTGAGCAGAGGTTCAGCCACCTGAGCATCAGACCTGCTGTGGCACAGAGCTCAGCAGAGATAAACAAAACACACCCCATTTCATCAGGCTCTCAGCCTGGGAAGCTAGTACAGTGTTTTCAGCCACTATCTTGAAAGTTTTGGGCATCTCCCTTTCTGGTTATCAAGGCAAGAGTAGCTGAAACAGAGCAACTGGTATCAACAAACTTGTAGCATTAAAAAAACTCCACTAAATCTGCAATCTCTGGATTTACTGGGAGATATGGAGTAAAACTGCTGATCAGCACAAGAAAATCAGACTCTTAAGTTTCTTGGCTGAAATCTCCCACCTGCTCTTGACAGGAAAGAAAAAAAAAACACCTCCAAAAAGTGAAAGGCAAAGCAAAATTTCATAGATAATGCAGGAAAATGGGACTACTCAGAGGATTTAAAATGATGCAGATGTGGGCTCTTATTCTATTACAAGTCTAAGTTATACCCAATTTCAGTCAGTTTATGATCCAAGAACCTACTTTTCTTTAGTTCCCAGATAAAAGCTTCCTACTCTCATTTTAGTCTGCCAGTGGAAAGCTCAGTTGACAAAAACAATCAGGACTGTTCATTTTCTATACGGTTTGCTTTCTGCTGATTGTCTGTATCAGCAAGTATTCTTATCAGCTTAGCTTATCATAAACTCGTATCCTTAGCAGAGTCACTGACTGAAAGGAAGCTTAAACTGCTGCTCAGGGACATCAGTAGCTACAGTAACAGCAGGCATAATTCAAAACAAATTCTAGTTTCTTCACATAAGTTCTAACATTTGACCTTTTGATAATTTATGCAGACCATCAGAGCATAAAGATGAGATGGATTCAAATCATCCTCAGGGCTGAGTACTGCAGACTACAATGAGGGCTTAAAAATTACAATGGTCTTTCACCCTTCTTCCATTTCAAAGGCCCAATATGCCAGAACAAATGAAAAAGTATAAAAACCAATGTTGAGTTTCATGCATAAAGTTACAAGTTGCTAACATTTTTTTCTCACATATTTAAGAAGCAACTTTCAAAAGAAAATTCTGCTATGCTGCTCCCCAGCATAAGGAGCTGCCAAAAAAACTGTCCTGTCATATCAAAGAACCTTACAAACACAAAAAAAAAAAAGAAAAAAAAAAAAAGAAATAATCCAACCTTAGCAAAATACAAGGCCAAGAACTGCTTTTTTATTAACCTATTTTATGGACTCTCAAGAGGGAAATGAGTCCTGTCAATGGTTCTTCACTGCATGAGACTAATATCTCATCAGAGGACACGGCATTATTTCACTTTTATGTCTGTCCCTCAAGAATACTCCCTTCCATGAAGTAGTTCAAGGGCAGGCATCAGAAAGTCTGTCGTGGCAAGGTACAGCAAATGGATCCAAGCCATATTAGGACTTCATCAGTAAAAATACACATGGTAGAATTCAGTTTGACAAGCAAAACAAATATTTGCATCACCATGGTCCTAGAGGAGGACAATACTTTGTACCACTGGTCACTTTCCTTTCAGGTCAGCTTGATACAAGTACAGAGTACAGGGTACTGCTGAAACTAAGCCACAGAGGATGGAATTTATAATATAAGGTTTTGAGGTAGACAACTTTGGTTTTGTTCTTTTTAAAGTCAGATTAAGTAAACTACCCTTTTGGACCTAAATAACCTCTTTTAAACATGTACCATACAACAACAAATATATCACCACATTTTTAAAAAAAAATTATTATTTCAGCTATAAACAAGTATCTTGCCAAAAGCAGAGCTGACTCCCACTTGCAGAACTGACAGAGAAACAGATGACCACAGCAGATTTGAAGGACGGTCACAGACTCTAAACAGACACATTTCAAGAGAGGAGTTTGAGGCATGCTCAGCACACCTGAAGATCTCATTAACAACATTTCCTGGCTGTGTCTGTCAAGCAATTTACCACTCTGAAGCAGATTCTCAGACATCAGTCTCTGGGAAAATGAATTCTGCCTTTTTTTTATTTTCCCAGGATGCTGTACATAGTTTTATTTTGAATACTTGTTAGCCAGGTTGTGAGTCAGATATCCTACATGTGCATACTCACTCTGATTCTCTTATCCATTAAAGAACCTGTGGAAGCAGTAATCAGATGGGGTGGTAGGTGGGGTAAGCAATCTTAGGAATAAAAAAAAGTGGTTTTAGAATTCATGTGCTTTGAATGAAACCCCAGGTTCTTCTTCTGAAGGATTTCTAGACCAGTTACATGGGAGTCCATTTGTATATACCACTGCTCCATTTAAAATATGAGCTTTAGCTTTCACCAGTGCCTGGTCTGTTGCCAGCAACAGACACACAAACCCACCAGTAACAGGGAGCTTAAAATGGTGGAAAAGAAGACACACTCATGGAGAAATCTCTTTATAGCTTTCATTTAAAATATAAAATAGGTGAAATTTTAAAAGAGGTACATTCCACTCCAACCAAAACTTTAAAATATACTTCCATGCTAAAAGCAAAAGTCTGGATGTGAGCCTCATGGAAGCTGCCAAGCCATAGAGAAAGAAACTTAGTCTTTCACATTACTCGCATCCGTGTCTTTGCTTTCCTGGCTTACATGATTCTTGGCATTTTTACTAGATTGATCTAAATCCTCAATTTTATTTTCTATTTCCATAGCACTGCTTTCCACAGGACTCTGGGAAGATTCTTCCCCTGTTTCTGCTTCCATTTTTGTGACTAAATTGTGTTCTTTATCTTCCACATCCATTCCTTCTTCTTTGTGTGCCAGCCTATGTTGAGCTTCTTCCTCAGTTTTATTTTCCGATTCCTCCTCTTTCCTCTTTGCTTTAAACACTTCAACTCCCATCATCCTCAGGTAATGAAGTCTCTCATTCTTGGGCACAAAGGCACGGAGTGATGTCTTTCCTTGCCAACCACACAGCACTATTGGACACTGAAGATCATCAGGTTTTCTACAAACAAGCAGTTAAATTCAGTCAATTATTAGAAAGTTAATCTTCAAAACTTCTTTTATAGCCATACCCTGATAAATAAGTGTGCATGTTTTAACAGTGAATGCACTTTATAACTATCCATAGAAGATGAAAGTACATTGCTCTTAGCTTCGATATCTACACAGGTACCTGCTTGTCTTACAAGCAAGCAAGCAAAAACCCAAAAGGCTCAATGCTATTAAATTTCTGCAACAAGCCAAATGATTTTCTGGCTCTGGTTTCAAAACTAATACAAGGGACAGCAAGATGAAAGTTTACATTTAAAAAGTTCTCAAGAGCTTTGTCTGCAAAAGCTGTTTTGTCCACAAAAGTGAACAATGAAAAGTAACTTTTTCCATTCCAAATGCTGGACTTCACAGAGAAACAAACAGACAAATCACATGCAATGAACTCTGGATCTCTGGCAGGACTATCAACTCTCCTTTATAAACCTAAATACTACACTTCTTTTAAGAACACAGGCAAAACAGCTTCTTTTCCTGTTAGATTTGCTGTACCCTATCTGGCTTTACTGTAGACCTCACTGTATCTCCATGCCTCCACTTCTGGTTTTGCTGAGTGAGAATAAATTCTTGTCCAAGTCTTAGAAGTGCATAAATGAAAAGCAACACATCTACTTACTCAGGGTCTGGGTCATACTTCAGAACTATACTTCCCATCGCTGCAGGGAAAGGGGTAAAAACAAAACAGATGTGTTAGTTGGTACAATGTTAAAAAGACTGTAATCTCAAAATGTTCAAGAAAACAAGTTTTTAGACAGCCACACAGCCTGAGCTGGTTACCAGTTATCTGTAACAGTACACTGAATGAGAGACAACACCAGATTTTACTCCCATTTTTTTCAGATTTTTTATAGAAGCAACTGGCAACCCTGCCCCCTCCCACCCCCCAAACAAATTAAAATACAAACCCCATAAAATAGATTAATTTACTCAGAAAATCTAGCAAGGAACATTTACTTAATTAAAATGAACATAAGAGTATGCCAGACCAAACTTTAGATAAATTTTGCCTCCCATTTTGTCTCATCAAACACTGAAGCACAAGGATCAGCAATGGGCTGGAAATAAAACAACATAAACAAAAGGCTGAAAACCAGTCTTTGTTTCTCCTAGCATCCAGCATACAGGAGACAGAAATTTAACATGAGTAGACATTGCTCCCCATGTTTAAGAAAACCAAATCTGAGTACCTATATTTGATACATAAGATCATGACAAGCAATTGCAGATGACAAACAAACAGTTCCAGCTGGAGCACTAACAGGCGTAAAGATCAGAAGTGCATATGAAAATCTTTGCTCATCAGACATTTTAAATGCTGCCTCAGAGCATTGCTTCACAGAAGTCACAAGCTTGGCAGCTCTTGTGTTCTCCAGAGCTCAGAAACCTTAAAGGCTGAGATCAGAACGGACTCCAAGTTCTCATAGCACGCTGGGTTTCAGTAATGCTTACTTAACAAATTATCAAGTATATTGAAGAAAAATTGAGTCAAAATTTTTAGCAAACAAGAGTTTACGTCACAGGATTTGCATAGTCTTCCATATAATGTATAAAAATAATTCTGTCACAGCACAAATTACAAGGCTTACCCATGTCTTTGACTTTCTTCTGCGTTTCACTGCTAAATTTACTTAAGAATGGATTTTCCTGGGTTAGCAGAATTTTAACATCTTCTATGCAGACACTTACAATCCTTGCATGGATGAACGGGTACAGAGTATAAATTCCCTGTTTAGTAAATAAGTACAGTTATTTCAAAATGCAACCTCTGCTTTCTGAAGGAAAAATGTTAACAACAGTATGTCCTTTACCAAACAGCAGGAAACAGTTTTCACATTTTAAACCACACTGAAAATGCGAACTGTCATTACTCTGACAAAGTTAATGCCAGCTGTGCTACAGGCTCTAGAGGAAACCAAAGTATCTCCTTTGAAAAGACAATGCTGTGCAATTACCTCTTGTGCTAACCTGAACGCACATCCAAACTGTTCACCATCGCTGTTGCGAGACCAGACTTTAATCCCTGTGTTAATAACCTGCAAACAGCAAAGCCAAGAAGCATCAGTAAGAAGCATAAATTGTAAATTACCAGTCTGAAATTTGTTTTTCCCCAACAGGAGGAAGAAAGGATAATTCTTCTGTAATGTTTGTTCATTCGCACTGGACAGTGAATTAATGTGAAAATTCACCCAAGGGAAAAAGGAACTCCCACTATAAAAATGGAGCACTCTCAACACAAAACACCTTTTCCTCCTCTCCGTGTTGCAAACTGAACAGTGTGAGGAAGTTGCTGTCCTAAAACGAGGGCAATGAATTCTGAAGATCGAATTTTAATTTCAGTTTGAGTAAGAATTTTCCGTGTGATTCTAGGAAAGGCAATCAAGGACGAGATTTCAACAATGTACAAGTGCTTAGTATTAGGACACTATACCCTTCGTGGTACTCGAAGTCTCCCTACATACTATAACACACCAATTTATTAAAATTCTGTCAATTATGTAGCCACTTCCTGCATGGGGGATAAAAGAATAATTATTTATCCATCTCAAAGATCTGTTGCAAAGATGTACTGAATATCCTTGGAAATTTTCAAGACTTGACTGGATGAGGTCCCAGACTGTATCTGACCTAGCTTTGAAGTTAGCTCTGATGCAGGAAAGAAGCTGGATGAGATGACCTCATTCTAACTTAAATTACTCAGTTACTTTTAAGATCAGTCTTTAGCATTTGCAAGACATGATTTCCATAGGCAATAATATAAAAAAAATATTTCTCTCTAATTCACAAAAAGGACTTATTATCCTGCTATCACTCAGATTTACAACTTTTCAAAATGTTCACTTGCTGGAATTAGTTTGAAACGATGTCCCCATGTAACACAGCCAGCCAATAACTCAGCTGAAGTTATCTGTTATTCTTGGTAGGCTTTCAAAGCTCGTAATACTTTTATAATGAAGAGGCTCATAAATACCACAGCATCAATGTCAACTAGTGAGGTTACCTGGTGACTGTATAAAAATTCTGGTACACACACAGCAGTTATCTATTCCCTCCCTCTACTTTTAAGTTCTCTTTCAGTCACCAAAAATTTACCAATTTTAATCTTGGAGATTGCTATTTACCTCTCAAGAGACAACTCCTCATTCCTAACAGAGGAAGGATAGAGAGGAAAGTATTCATTCAGACTGAAAAAAGAGCCTGTCAGTGGGCTAATCCTCTGTATAAACAATAAGACTGACAATAAAGTTCAAGGAGATATCCACTGATGCATATGACCTCTGTTGTGAAAACCTGAAGATGAACCATACCTTCATCTTCTCACTGTTGTTCAGAAGCACATTCCTTAGCTCCTTAGAAACCATGTACAGCTGCCTCTTCTTTCCTTCTTGAGTTCGAGTCAGTAAATTCATCTTGGGAAATGATGGATCCAAAGCATAAAACTTCCTGCGGCCAATGATACTTGTTTTGATTAACTGAGCAATAAAAATACATACTCAAAACGCATGGGTTAACCCATTTCCTCTAGCCATCTCTGCAAACACTTAACACTTTGGCTCCAGAACACAAAGATTAGACTTTCTAACATGCATGACATCAGAAGAAAACAAGTTGCCGTAGACACCAAGATACACGGGAAAATTTCCAATGCAAACTCTAGTTGAGTATTTTCATTTAAGAATCATAGAATGTTAAGGGTTGGAAGGGAATTTAAAGATCATCTAGTCCCAAGCCCGCGTGCCATGGGCAGGGACACCTCCCTCGAGACCACGTTGCTCAAGGCCTTATCCAACCTGGATAGAAAGGTCAACAGACAGTCAAAGAAGTGTTCAAGTGTTGAGCAGAGGGGTTCCCATGCAAAGTTAGGCAGAAAGCTTTATGCATGACCAACTAGACCCATCTTTTGTGATGAACTGAGTTACTAATATTCCTAAACTACTAGGAATCTTCCCACCAAAACAGAAACATTTTTTTCTTACTGGATAGGAACGAACAATGGATCATCTTCAGGGAGAAACACAAAAGGATCTTCTTTAAAACCAAACAGCTTCATTTTTTTAGATGGTGGTGGTCTATAAGGAAAATAACATTTCATTTTCAGTCTTAGTAAAAGTACTTGGTTTAAAATCAGTATATTTAGTTCATTGAGTCAACACTTGCCTTATGGTAATGACACTATGCCAAACAGAATACTGACATTTTCCTATGCTTTGCTAAGGCAACACTACCCACAACTTAACTTCTTGAAATGAGAGAGTAAAAGCAGTGCTTGAAAACAGAAACCACAAAAACAAGTAAACAGAGATTTCTGAGGGAGGTGATTGTGAAGACAATAAAGAGCCTGCAAACATTAACTTCTGAAAGGAGTTTTTTTCTTTCACAGAGAAGAAAGTACTAACAGACTTTTCAAATGCTAGTAAGAAAACTGGATACTTTTCAAACTTGCTGAAATACCGAAAACATGGACATATAAGACAACTGAATGAATTCATTAATTCTTCTTGATCGACTTCTAAACAAGTCCAGTAACAAAAGAACTATAGAATACTCAGCAATTACAAAGCCGTACCAGGACAAATACTTAGACATGGTCCTTACCCACATACTCCTTCCTTTTTGCTTTGCTCAGTGTCTGAATTCTGCAATTCTTGCATTTTCTTAGACTCTTCATTTTCAGCAAGTGTTGGTTCTTCGGTGACACAGTCAGAACCATTATCTGCATTAGCT
Source organism: Acanthisitta chloris (assembly GCF_000695815.1). Taxonomy (NCBI): domain Eukaryota; kingdom Metazoa; phylum Chordata; class Aves; order Passeriformes; family Acanthisittidae; genus Acanthisitta; species Acanthisitta chloris. Next base: position 3,879 of record NW_008656411.1, on the reverse strand, counting down.
GCTTTAACTTCAGTATCTCCTGCTCTTTCTGGTAATTTCTGATGAACCTATTTCAAATGATAGTATTTTCAACACAGTAGAAATAGTATCTAACTTGTAACAGAAGGCACCTAAGTTCTCTCTTTGCATGAGATTAGTGCTTGTCGATTTATATGTAACAGATCCATTCAGGGAGTTAACCTGATTACTAGATCAAGACACCACTATAAATTGCATTTACCTCTAGTACTGATCAGGACAGTTTCTTACCAACTGTCCAATAAAGCTATTTTTGTACCATTTAGAGAATCATGTTCAAGCAGTCAGAGATGACTATCTTAAGACAGAATCTGTTTTCCTCCTAAAAGGAGGAAAGTCCTCAAAGTGACACACACATCCTGCTGCTGCACACCTTCTGTAAGGGTGCTACAATGTTCATCTTGGAACAGCAGAAACGATTTGGATGACACTTGCTTCTCAATAAATGCTCTTCCCTATTGCCACACACGTTTCACTCCTAAATTGTTCTAATGAAGCAAATCGAATAACCAGAAACAGCTAAAAGGGATTCACACAGGATGTTTCTCTCACAGACATGACGATCTAAGAGATCAAATAAATCATGTCAACTTCAAACCCTGTTGACAGGATTTTAAAGACGATTGACAACAAATGGATTAAAGTCAGATGGCTGAAGCTGCTGCTACTAACAGTTTTACATCCATTCCCCCTGCTGCTGATCTGCGAGACTAATCTGCTAGTGAATCACTCCTGAGCAACAAGCCAGAGAGTAAGATAAACTGAAATCAGAATTAGCTTACCACACAGCAGAAAAAAGCCTTCAGCAAGGGGACCACACACAGCTGAAGGAAGTGACAACTTCAGCTACCCAATCTAATCTGCTTTTGTAATTCTTTCAAAGCCTTAATTTTAGGTTCAAGTTTTATCCTGCTGTTTTACTCTCATTTAAAAATCCATCCTCCTTTATTTTCCTATTTTAAAAGCTGTCACATTTTTTTTAAAGTTCTTAAGGGATTTAGGAATTTACTTTTAATTGACACACTGAGCTATAACTGAAGGATGAATACAAAACAGTTATAGCATGTCTTTTATTGTGTAAACTTAAAAAAAATTATCCTGAAATGAAAAATTAACATTTTGAATGTTTTAAATGAAGTTACCTTAGGCTGACGTTTATTCCATGGCATTGGAGATTTTTTTATTAACACAGCCACAAAGAAACCACCTGTGTTCTGATGATGTGGCAATATCCTAAGACTAAAGAAAAAAAAATAAATACCGCAGTGTATTCATATCTGCATTCAGGCTCTCACAAAACACTAGAAGTGTCACACTTACATTTATTTTCAGGGTTAACTAAGTGTTCCTAGTAGGATTATGCAGATACAATTTATCAAGCTAGAAACAGGATCTAAATTAGGGCATTCTAGCAAAATTACTTGCATCACTGCAACGCATTCATTTCACCATTCACATTTGAGCTTTAATGACTCATTTCTAAACACTATTATTAGAGTGTCTGTGGAAAGCCTTTCATAGCAAATAAATCACAGTGTTAGAATGTTAAAGTTTTACATACTTTTCCAGTAATTTTGGCGATGTGCCTCTATTGCACACAAAGAATCTGACCTCTTTGTGTGAGTACTTGCTCCTCATAAGCAACTTGCCATAATTTCTCTGCATTCACTGGAGTTTAAATATTGTGCACTGCCATTACACATCAAGCAATCAAAATACACTCAGACCTATACAAACATAGGTCTGTACTGCAACACATTCCTAATCTGACATAATTATAATTAGCCCATCACCATACATGTTAACCATCAAGTCCTCATCAGATCTACTCAGGGAAAACTTACCAACGCTCTAGATTCATTGCCCTTAGCTTCTCTTCATCTTTTATTGGAAACATAGTGGGACGTATCTGTGTTTGTCTATTTGAAGGCACATCTTTCCACTCTTCAAACCACTGTCCATCTTTCAGCATTACCTTCAAAGGAACAAATACAAATACTGTGAAGAATATAGATCACCATTTTACAAGTTTTAACTAAAATACTTGTAAACCAAGATTCAGATGCCAAAAGGAAACTTTATTTTCTGGTGTGGAAAATTAAGTTCTTTAAAGTGTATTGTTCCTTTGTGCACTGTATGTGTGCATTTCAGAGCAGGAGATTCTTGCCAGCTGTAGTTCTTTGGCCCACTTCATATGCTTCAAAAGGTGTGCAGTCAAATGAAGACTGGTGCAGTATCAGCTATGATGACCTCTGATAACCTGGTAGAACATACAGAACACCAAAATCTAGTAGAAGGACAGTGGTCGAATATACAAGGAGATTGGTTAACCATCAGATTTAGGATACAGTACTACTTTTCCATGAGACTGGCTGTGAAACATTCTACTACAGGCAGCATCCAAGCAATATACACAGGAAAAGGGCTACTGCACTCTAGTAGAGATTAGAACTGAGGAATCTCGATTTCCTTACATAAGAAAGATGCCAGAACTCAGAACACATCTATAAATCCACTCCAAGATACTGAGTGGACATATCAACACCTCATTCTAGCTCCTAAGACACAAGCAGAAGGTTAGAGCCACAACTCTTGTAGGAAGGTATTCTGAATGCTCTTTAAGCAAAAATACCAAAGTGATAAAATAAGCCAAGGAAAATTTTACTTCAGAGCTCTAGATGCCTGGTTTAGTACTGAATGGTAAGGTTGTGACAAAGGTCACATCTGGGGACACGTGGGGCAAATGCATAAAATAAGTGACTGACATGAAGACCTGGTTTTGTCATTCAGGCAACAAAGTAATGCAGCTGCAGCAAAGGTGACTTCAGGACTGGCAAGTACAATGAAGTGTTTTCACACATCTCACTGTGATTGACTTGAAAGTTTAAATTAAGTGTTCTACCAGAAACTGAAACGTAAGATTTATCTAGATTACAATTTCAGTACGAGCCTTAGAACACAGATTTCATGAAGTCTGGCATTTCTCAGCCACTGATCAGATCACACCTAAAATACTGTGCCTTTCCACATTCCTGAAATAGAAATTACTGTACTGTCACAATTAGTATTTCAAGGCAAAATATGCTCCATGCCCTAGTGCTGGATGGAGACTGTACTTCTGAACTGCTCTTCATTGGAAGTCACAAGTGAAGCTTGAGGAAAACAAACAATGGGACAGATAAATAACTGAGAGTCCAAACAAGTCTAGAACTATTTTGGATGTACCAGGAGAACTGCCTAACATCCCTGCACTGTTCAGTTTTGGTTTACCAACCTAACCACACAGTATGACTGGCAGAATGACAAAGTACCAAAGAAGACACTGAACTCTACTGCACATTTTACTAGCCACTTGCTACGGCAGAATGAAGAGTAAAAGAGCTGCAGAAGTAGATTACCAAATCTGGAGTTAAAGAGGTGTCTTCCTTCAAGAACAAATTAAATCACTGGAATTCACTCATTGTCTGGCTTAAGGAGAGAGTACTGAATGCTATTTCCAAGCACCTAAGTGTCCCTTGAACAACACCTTATTTCTGGTTTGCTGTTTCCAGAGATTATAGTCAACTGATAACTTAGGAATATTCAGTGTAGTCTCACACAGAGCTCCCAGTGAAGAGATGTTTCGCCATGGAACAAAAAACCACACCAAGTAAAACCAGCACCAAAGCAAGCAAATACATTCAGTGACAAGCTAACCAGCAAGTCTGGAAAAATTCAGTAGCAGCAAATAAGGGCTCAAGAAAGTCTTGCAAACAGGTTTTGTTAGCCTAGCTTTTAAAATACCTGTTAGGGAGATTTATATTTCAACTGCAAATGGAGACATAAACGTTACAGGGAATACAGTATACCCTTAGTGATCTT
>NW_008656410.1:0-18734 GCF_000695815.1 Acanthisitta chloris | reverse complement strand
TTCTTGGCCCCCTGAGCACACTGTTGGGTCAGGTGCTCACTGTGGAGATCGCACTGTCCTTAGAGCTGCAGGGGCCGAGGGCTGTTCCTGAGCTGTCTCGAGTGACACTTGTGACGCTTTTCACAGGACTCAGCCGTCTTTTTTCTGGCTCGGGTCACAGCCTTCTTTTGGGCATCCACCTGCCCTAAAGGGTCTCCTCCACATGCTGCGGGGTCATCCCCACTGACCTCCGTGGGCTGCGAGTCACTTCTCCGGCTCTTGGATCACCTCCCCCTGCTTCTGCCTCTGACTTTGGTGTCTGCAGAATTGTTCCTCTCATATATTCTCATTCCTCTCCTCTGTGAGCACAATTACATCTGTGCCATAACGTTGTTTTCCTTCTTAAATATGTTATACTAGAGGCACTGCCTGCATCACTGATGGGCTTAGCCTTGGCCGGTGGTGGATGTATCCTGGAGCTGCTGGCATTGGTTCTGCTGGACATGGGGGAAGCTTCTGGCAGCTTCTAAGACAAGCTACCCCTTTAGCCCCACCACTACCAAACCTGGCCATGCAAACCCCAAACACCCCTCTATCTTAAAAAAGTCAGACTAGTGAAATGATAAAAACATATAGGCATTTTGCCTCTGAGTTACAATCAGTAACAGAAGAGCAATTAACTGTATTACTGCAAGTACTGTAATATTGCAAGAGGATTTTTAATTCTTTCTGACTTTTTAGGCCTTGCATTTCAGATGACTTGAAAGTAGGATACTACAGCACAGATCATGCTATGCAAACAGGTATCAAAGAAATACCAGAATTACAGGAGCAATCTATTGCTGCAAAATCTTTAGTCAAGGCAAAGTAGGAAAGTCTTACAACAGAGTCTTCATCATGCTATAGAAAATATACTTTTATCACTGTCGTCTCCATTTTGTGTAATTCTTAAGGAATCTGTTTTGGGTTTTCTTCTGTTTTCAAATACCTGTTTCAGTTAAATTACATAAATTTCTGTTTTCAATATAGAATAATATGTATTTCTAGAAGAATTAGAGGTTGGATTACTTGGCTCTCCTTACAACAGAGTCTTCATCATGCTATAGAAAATATACTTTTATCACTGTCGTCTCCATTTTGTGTAATTCTTAAGGAATCTGTTTTGGGTTTTCTTCTGTTTTCAAATACCTGTTTCAGTTAAATTACATAAATTTCTGTTTTCAATATAGAATAATATGTATTTCTAGAAGAATTAGAGGTTGGATTACTTGGCTCTCTGAATAAAAATAATATGTATTTCTAGAAGAATTAGAGATTGGATTACTTGAATCAGAGAAAATTACATAGGGATTAACATTGCTTAAGGTATAAAAAAGGTAAGTGAAAATTCTGAAGGTTTGAACCTTTCTAATAGTGGTTAAGAGTCTGAACTAAATGTGTGTCAGTTCCATTGACACTTGCCTGGTGCCAAATACGAGTTTGGCTAAGGAGACCTCTGATTAAGGAGGTGAAATAGATAGTGCAGTGCTTCTGCAAATCACATACAAAAGCAAATTAGAAAGAAGATCCAAATCATATTATCTACTCTTGCATGATTATACATGTATCTTAAGTAGTGAGTCACCAAAGTTTAGTGCTTAGTCTTGGAAGGGTGCAGTCCTTGAGGCACAGTGCTGTCTGCTGTTTGGGATTGAAGTCAGGTGTCTCTAGACACCTGCAGAGGGAGATCTGTTCCTCCAAAATGAGGTGTTTTTATCCCTCCTTTTACTGTGGAAGAAATTTCGAAGGAAGGTGCATCAGGTTATAAAATAATTATGTGCTTAAAAAGATTAATTTCTAGAAAGCATGACCTTTACTTTTGAGTTCTCAGATGGTATATACAGAGATAAGAACTAGAATGAAATGCTTTGGGTACAATTTTTAGAAGCAGTACCTCATTCTACCTCACATCCCTCAAAGACTTCAGAGTATTTTCCTTGTCTGAGCCTGTGGCAAGCAGAATATATTTCATTTAACACTTCCTCTGTAACTTCTTGCTAAAATGCTGATATTTTACTTCTTTTTAAGAAAAAATATTTTGCAGAGTGTTGAATTAAGGTTTATAAACAAGCTTTGACCACTTACTGGTCTTACATTTTGATATCTATTGATACATATGTGTGGGTCTCCTTTGCAGGATCTGACTAGTTACCATCTGGCAGATACTTGAGTGTTTCTATGTTAGTTATTTTTTGAGAAAGCTAAATATCTTTCCTGCATAAATATTCTCTGCCTGTCAAATAGTGAATCCAATTATCTTCCAAATATGCAGTACTGAAGGTTTGGAGGGGGAGTTTTTAGTTTAGCAGAGAACACTTTGTACATTAGGATACAAAGTATATTTATATTGAGGGTCAGTTCTTATTATGCTTTCCTTGGCTGGGGCTACTGAGACATGTGCTCAAGTTTATATATTCAGGTCTTCCATTTCATAAGTTAGTTTTCTTAATGTCAGTTTTAAATTTTTATCATCCACATTAGTAATGCAGGGGAGCGATGCTTACAACAAGCATCACAAAGATGTCATTGATACTTACAACATGGTAATATATGTTAATTTTGGTACATTTTTATAATTTATTTCTTTTTCTGCAAAAGTAATTGCAGTTTTCTCCACGTAATTACTTTTTAATTTCATCAGACATCATTGTGGTGCAGTATTTCTTATTTTCATTATAGAAGGCTCCCTAAGACTTTGACAGTCGGATTTGTTATTTTGGGGTGAGAATCAGCTCACAGATCAGGAAACCTACTTTTATGTGTCTCATGGGAGTGTCTTCCTATATAGTGAGTACAGATCTGTCTTTCTATTCAGTGGAGGTGTCTAAAGATATGCTACTTGGCCTCTACCTCTGGTTTCAGAAAGGGACAGGTTTCCTTCAGCCCCATGTCATGCCAGCCAGTCCTGCATGAGATGTCTTTCATACATCATTTCCTCTCACACTAAACCATGTGTTCATGAGAAACTTAGGCAAGTTTCATTTGCTTTATTGCCTCTATCAGAAGCTTACTCGCCTAGTTCTTACGTAGACACTTAAATGTAGGTGTTTTACTCTGCAGATGAAACTCCTGCTGGCAACCCAAGGTGTCCAAGGCATGGAGATGAAGCTGTGAGCTCTCACAGATGTAGAGGCCCATGCCCACATGAACAGTAGGACATAGAAATGCATTAGATGCTTGTGCTTAGGTGACTGAATTTGCAAATTTTCAATTAACAGAATGTGGATTACAATGTACTCAGCATATTAAAAACCATATCTATGAAAACTTCTGAAATTGTAGTGTGGTTATTTCTGGTAAAACACTTTATAACAATATTTTAATAGGCAAGAACTGTAACACACTCCCTGTGTGTATAAATTATTTACAGTTCTTTTCCCATGTATTTATTTGAAAATAGATAGTCAGTGACCTTTAAGTAGTCATTCACAGCCCATGCCAGCATTAACACTCCCAGGCAATTGTGTTGCAACCCGTGAGCCCTCACTACAAGGGAGAAATACACATGAAGCCTCAGATTCAAACTTCTAATATGAACATTAATAATAGTATTTTTAAATGAATGCAAAAAAAAAAAAGATTATAGAAAAGAAACATCAGTTTACTATTTATTCCAAGTCCAAGAGCTTGGATTATTTTTCTTAAACAGAAAAAAAAACCCCAAACCAATATACAAAAGTTGTTTGGTTCAGTTTTGTAATTGCTCCTGTCCTTTTACTATATGTGAAAATTCTTAGTAATTGATTACAAATTGAATTGCAGAAAGAGGTCCAAATTCAACAAAGCTACCACCAACAGCTATGTGATACACTGGCTGCTCTCAGGGCAAATATTGAGGTGGGTTTTAATTGTTAATGTGGTAGTAGCCTGGTGGTTAGTCTTAATGTGTCATAAACTACAGAGTATAGCTTTGCACTTTGAAACCTGGAGAAGGTATTTGAATTTTTCATGAGGACTAGGCATTTAAACTATATATAATTGAAACAAAATAATCAACACAAAAACGTAATTGTTTTTGCAAGTATTGGTTTTTTCCTTCCTTATGCAGTTTAATAAACTTAAGTATAGCTTTAGGTGAGTAACATCATAGGTAATACATTAATGAGATATGTTAGTAGATATCAATGGGAGAATGCAAAAATTGCAGAGTTTTTAATTTCTTGGCTTGTGAAAATTGACCACCAAACACTCCAGGAGTGTAGGATAGGCCCAAATATGCAGCCAGTGCTTATTTTTCCATGCTGGTGAGGATAGTCAAATCATGAAGGGATGAGCACGCTTTAATTCACAGCAAATGAAGAGAACCTGCTTTAAATTGCTCTCTGTGATTGGGTCTGTTAGGAGGCAGAAAGATAGTAATCACATAAAATGCAGTTTGGTTTAAGAAAAAAAAAAAAAAGAAAAAGGCAATGTCTTGATAAATTTGGTAATTGAATTCTTAGGCTACCAAGTAGCAAATGGTGACTAATTGTGTGCACTGCAGGTGGCTTACTACTGTCCTCTAGAGTTTGTGCCACAAACCTTCATGTTAACCAATTTCAGCATGTAACTGGAACAATAAAAATCACCTAAGTTAGGAAGTATGGAATTTAAATTTCATCTTTCTTCTCCCACATGCAAACAGAGTATGCAAGTTTGTACTTCTTGACAAAACAAAGTCAGTATTAAAATAAAATTTAAAAAACCTACTTACGTGGATAGTTGGGAAAGGTAGTGGGTGAAATATTTAGCTAAAATGATTCTCCTGTTCATACGTAGCACAGTCAAGTGGAGATAGATAGTGGGAAGTGTGTCCAGTATATTAACAGTATCTACTGTATAATACAGTTTATAGAAAATCAGAGAGAATCCTGGAAGGAGAAAAGAATGTGTTTTACAGAATGAATGATCTCCTAGACATGTGCAGGGACAGGAGAACAGGTGCACTTCTGAATGGGTTTAAACCAGCATTAATCATGTGGATGTTTCAGAGAATAGGATGGAGAAATGTGAAGCAAAGGAGAAAAGTTCACAGAAAAGATATGAGGAACTGTGAGGCTGAGGAATTTTAAAAAGATGTGAGTGGAAATCAGATTGCTGCAAACACTGACCAAGTGACAGAAGATGATACACAGTTCAGGAATGTTGCATAGCTTAAAGTGGGTGATTAGAAAGGAAAAGCTTGGCTTCGGCAGTGAGAGAAAGGGTAGCTGCTGTGAAGAAAGAAACCACAGGATTTTTTTTAACTTCACAGAGAGTAAAGATGTTCATTTTTTACTTTTGTTCTTCATTCCTGAATAATGATCTGTAGCATCATTAGTTGAAGAAAGAAGTTCTCCAAAATAAGTGTAAAATAGGGGATTTTGTGAGTACTGAGGAATCTTCTAGCACTTTTAATGTTTTAAGCAGAGTTAGTTTAGAAGAGTGCTGTAAACTATACAGATCACTTGAAGAATAGTCTGTGTTCCCTTTAACAATTAGGTAGTGAAACGCTCCTGGGAATTCTAAAATAAATATTTTCCCTTTTTTATTCAGAATTGTGTGGTTAGTCTTTTAAATCAGCATTTCAAGTATACGATGAAGATGTAACTTCATTTGAAACATAAAAATTAAGTACAAAATCCCTTATGCTTGATTTTTCTTGACTCATGCAATAGAAGTTCATGGGGTACGACAGGTACTTGGGAACAACCATTTAATAGACATGAGAACCTCTTTTCAATTATGAGTCTTTTTCCCCACCCAACGGGAAACATAATTCAATCTCATATGCCCATACATCATCTCTGTATCCCTTCTGCAACAGAAACACATCCTTCTACTCAAATTAACTGTACTCACCTGGAGTTCACCAAGGTGTTAAAAATCTGTAACACTTTCTCAAAACTTCACATATGCTTTAGGCTGATAAAAAGCAGTCTCAGGCTCTAAAGAGGTTCTAGCTAAGCCTGACACTGTATTACTTTTTCATCCCTGCTGTCTATGCATTATTGAGATGTGTAATCTTAATAAGGTCTGAAACTGCCATCTGACTGTGCTGGCAGCCACATAAGGTAGACAGTATGTGAAATTCTAGTGGGACAGAATCATCTCCTTACTGTCTTTTAAAAGTTCTGAGTTGTTGGGAGTACTTTTAGAACACCTCCCTGGATCACAAAGCAGCTTGGAAAGAGACATTGTAACTTCCACTGGAATTCAGATGTTAAACCTTTCATTGCTCTTAGGGTTCAAAATAGTTTGGCAACAGTACTTAAACTGTCTTGCAACTTTTAGTCAGTTAGTTGTAGATTCTAGTGCTGTAATGCAGAATTCTTTAGTGCGTCATCAGGGATGTTGGTGCAGATTTTGGACTCTGACTCTTAATCCCAGGGCATGTGTATACCCAGTGTAATGCCTGCAAAGACACAGACTGGGGACATCCATTGCCTCTCTAGGAAGCCTCTTCAGGTGTGTGACTAGCCTCTCAATAAAGAAATGCTTCCTAAAGTCCAGTCCAAAGCTCTCTAGTGCAGCTTTGAACTGTCCTCGTGCATATTATCACTGGACACCAGGGAGAAGAGCTCAGCACCTCCCTCTCCACTTCCCCTCCCTGGGAAAGTGTAGAGAGTATTGAGGTTACCCCTCAGCCTCCTTTTCTCCAAACTAGACGAGCCCCAAGTCCTTACCACTCCTCACAGGACATTCCTTCCAGCCCTTTCACTAACTTTGTTCCCTTCCTCTGGACACATTCAAGGACCATCATATCCTTTTTTAATTGTGGGGTGCAGAATGGTGCACAGTGCTCAAGGTAAATCCAAGGTGAATGAGAAGCTAATAAGTTATGCAATAAATATCTGAACACATTTGTGTATGCAAGTGGGTTTTTGTGCAGTATTTCCAAAACTTGTTTTACATTGGCGAGAGAAACTGGCCAACACCTTAAATCTGAACATAATAATATGAACAAATGAACCTGAAATTGCTAAGAAAAGAAGTATTATGTTGCAAAAAAAGACATAATATGAACAAATGAACCTGAAATTGATAAGAAAAGAAGTATTGTGTTGCAAAAAAAGATAGTTTCATAATCAAAAAAGAGAACAGCTCTTTCTAAAGATGTCTTCATAAAATAGACAATGTATCAAGGAAAGAACTATAAATGTCACCATTAAGGAAAAAAAGAGAACAGCTCTTTCTAAAGATCTCTTCATAAAATAGATAATGTATCAAGGAAAGAACTATAAATGGCACCATTAAGGGCAAAATTTATTGGAAGCAAAGGAAGTGACTACAATTGTATGAGCTTACTCTGAGGTAAAAATTGTAGAATCATTAATAATGTGAAAATCCTGGGAACAAGCACAGCATAGTTAACTGGTGAGAGAGGTGATTGTCCCACTTTACTCTGTGCTGGTGCAGCCTCACCTGGAGGGCTGTGTGCAGTTTTGCGCACCACAACTTAAGAAAGATATAAAGCTATGAGAAAATGTCCAAAGGAGGGCAACAAAGATGGTGAAGAGACTAGAGGGGAAGCCACACAGGGAGCAGCTGAAGTCACTTGGCTTATTCATCCTGGAGAAGAGGAGACTGAGGGGAGACCTCATAGCAGTCTACAGCTTCCCCATGGGGAGATGTTCCATAATAATTAATAAGTGTTCCACGTTATTCTGGAATGTATAACATGACCTGGAATTAAGTTAAAGCAATGCTGATTAAGCATGTAGACAGCACAGAGTGAAAGGTCAGTAATGACAGCACATGACAGTTCTATCAACCTGTAGAGTACTCAGTCCTTTAAAACAAATTGTTAGTTATACCTCTAAGAGCAAGGAATGCAGCCCATACCTACAGAATGGGGAGCTATATTCAGGAATTCAGTACCTACAAAAAAAAAGGTAGGGGTCAGAGCAGTAGGGTGTGTTGGGTTACACTGGCAACTAAACACAGACTCACAGTTTACAACTATGATGTATTTCTTCAGTTATTAGGTAACTGTAAAGAGGTATTTGATCTCTTTAACTACTAGTACTAGTCCTAGTCTGTATAATTATGAAAATGAACAAGAAACAGTCAAAACATTTTTAAGAGCTGGAGAAAATGCCCTAAATTGAAAAACTCAGCTTAAATCGGTTTATCATATAGTTTGAGATTACTTGATTACAGAATCTGAACAGCTTGCCAAGGAGAAGCCTTGGGGATATTTGCCTAGGGTTTGGGATCTCTCTCTTAAGAGAATGCTTAATCTCTCTCCAGGTCACAAGAAGTGTTCTAACAACAGCTTACCAAAATTCTTTGTCCTAGACAAGTCGCTAAATTGATGAAAAAAAGGGAAAGTAGGGGCAGCTGGTTGCAATAAATATTTAGCATCAAATTGGCTGGCCAATTCTTCATCCTTAGGCTGCACTGCAAGGATTACTTCTGGATATATGCAATCTCTAGCTAATCCATACAGCAAAAATTTGTCAGCAGCAGCTTCTCTGAGAATTCTGCATTTATACAAAACAGAGACAAGAAAAGTTCAGTTTTCTTCTGTCAAAGGATTTGCAATGAAGTGCCTTTTTTCCCTCCAAAATTATGCTGTCTTTAATCTTTCCAGCTCTGACATGCCTTGAAAAGGTAAATGGAGCTATCTGGGCCAGTAGCAACTTGTTAGTCCCTTCCTGGCAGGTGTCTGTGTTCTGTTGCATTTAAAAGGCCTCTATAGATGACAAAATAGAATACAGTGGATACAAGATGAAACCACTATGAGATTGATTGTTGATTAGAGCATATTGTCAAAGGAATGATGACATCTTGCTCTCCTGAAACCCTGGAAGCCCTAATAGGATATATCCTTTAGCTGAACTGAAGATATGGGATTAATAACAGGGTGGCTGACTGAAAAGTAAATGCTTGCATCCAACCAGTGGCCATACTAGAGCTTTCCCTGTTCACCCTTAAACTGCATTTCTTTGAAACATACAGAGATAAATGGCAAAATATTTAAAACTCTAAACACACAAATGTATCCTGTTATGAATAATAACAACAAATATAAATAAATATCGAAATTATCATTTCCCCGTGCACCTCAGAAGTGGCGTATTTGTAAAGGAGTGGGTTTGATGACAGCCTGGGCAATTGCACCCTCTGGTGTGCACCGGGCACGGCCTTTAAATACCTAAAGCAGAGCTCGAAACCGAGAGGTACATAATCACTTGGATGACAGATTTTCGAGAATAGATTTGTTTCCAAGGAAAATTGCCAATCAATCTGCAAGAGTAACAACTTCAGTTTATAATTTAAACTAGAAAATGCTCAAATATTTTCTTCTTTCTTGTCATAGGAAAGCATCGATTACTCGCATCATTTTTCTTTGCAATAAGAGTGCAATAGCCATAGCTTTTATTCAAAAGGCCAAATTATTATTTTGAGTGTATAATAAATGCACTGAAACTGAAGTGCATAATTCTCATTTTCCTAGTAAATAGCTGTGGTGTCTCACCTTTACCTGTTTGGCTAAAATACTATGAGTATAGATGAATGAATCAAGTTGAAGTTTGTTATACTCCAAATCTAGGTATGTGTATCTCTCTAGTATTATTAGAAAAACTATTGTAAGTCCACAATACTAAACCTTAATAATTATTAAGGCTGAATATTAAGGCTAAAATATGCTGCCTTTTTTTCTTTTTTTTTCTTTTTTTCCTCTTAAAGTTATAAAACTGTTGGAATGAAGACACTACATCAGAAAAGGTGAGAAATAGTGAAGTCTCCTGTATAAGTCGCATTATATTTGCCTTCCAACTTCTAGCCCTTTTTTCTTGGAACTTAAAAGTTCCCCAGTTTAAGCAAGCCAAACGCTACCGCTGTGGGCAGATGGTAGAGAGAACATTGCTACAAAACCTGCCACTCAAAGTGTAACAGATGACTGTAGCTACAGAAAATTGTCCCTTTGTTCATTTTGCTAATGAGTGTCCTCATTGCAGCAGGAGACTGAATAGTTAATGACCTGCAGTTCCCAGTGGCGGCAGCCGGTGGCGCTAGAGCTACAGGTTGTCCGGGCAATGGGCAAGGGCAACTTGGCGAAGAAAATGTCTTTTGTGCTTTTTTTGTGTCCTTTCCTTAAAACAGTAGAAGATTACTACTGCACCTCTGTTTGAGATACCATGTCAAACTTACTCACAGGATTAATTAAAATCGTTTTGTTTATTTTATGTAAAGGTTCTTCTTTGAGCATCAGCTGTTGATGCTCAAATACAGCCAAGGAACAAATACTTAAGCCTATTAAGAGCTGTAACAGTTACTTTAAAAGGTCCTTTGAAATTCTAAGTTTGTTTTGCGGTGGTTTAGAGCTGGCTACTGCCAGAGTGTCAGCTAATTACTTAAATATTGCATGTGCTGTTTTCTTAAGACTACTAGTGCTTTCCCTGCACCATGTCTACAGGATTTGGTAAAAGTTTTCAATAAAAGCATGCAATCTCATAATTATCTCAGAGGAATAATTTTAAATCTGTTACTGCGTAAAGACTGCTTAAAATGAACTACTGATAAAGTGTATCGCTAGAATTTATTTTAAATTTACATCATTAAAAATAACATTTTTGTTACTCAGGTTTGGTCTTTGTGTAAGCTGCTGCTGTTTCATCAGTACAGGAAGGGAAACCACAAACTAATATGAATTCCTTTGTAAAGCACTTGGCATTTTATTTACATAATTTCTTATAAAATCAGTGAAAACCTTGTGGCCAAAACTTTACGTACATCAAAAATTTCTTCTGCTAAATTGGGGACCAAAAAAATTACTTTTTCAAAGAAAAACAAATAGTTATGGATTAAATTTTACCCATCATTGCACTATAATCTAAGTTTACATGCCATTTCAAAACATTGAAATTTTGTCTTTTAAGGTGTTTAACATTTTTAGTTTGGAGTAATTTTCTTAAAGAGTTCATATTTTTACCAAGCAAAGCAAATGATATCCTGAATTTTCTTTAGCAAGCAAAGCAACTGTTGTTTGAGTTGAGTCTTTTGTGTCAATATTTTAAATGGTTTCAGGAGTTAGTTAATATTCTGGTATTACTATAAAGATCTGTGCCAGCTCTGAAAGCTTTTCTATAATTTTAAAAGAAATATGTGGCAGTAAAATCTAGACAGCCATAAGACAATATATTCAAATGTTTTCAATAGCTTTGAAACCAACAAGAGAAAAAGAGTAGCTGTCCCAATAAGCTTCAGTTGCATAAGAAGTCTTTTCCATAATGGACGTGGCAAGATTTAAACAAAGAACACGCATAATAAAAATGTAAATGAGTTTGCTTTACTAAAACTATAACTTTAAAGTCTTTTGTTACATGTTATCCTGGAACCTTCTTACAAGGTAATCACTGTTTGCATAGAGATTTAAACCGGAGTCTTCAATAGCATTAAACCCCTGCACGGTCTATGTGTGACAGGCATGCAAAGCCATGTTAATGTTCAGAATATGAATTGCCTCTGGGTGGCTCCGACACCAAGTAGAAAACCAACTGTGTTGATATCAGAAGGCCTGATGGACTCCATGCGGCTCCCAGCCTGAAAACTTCACCGCTTTGACATGTGATGTGCTCCTCATGACACTGGCAGCACTGTCACTGAGCAATGACACAAAGGCAACAAGCCCCCCTCCTTAGCCATGCACTTTGCAACCCCCTGGTGTTGCCTGTCCACAGTCCCTCCTGCTTGCCTAGTTACGGACAGCACTTCATAAACACGGGGGGAAGTGTGGGTGGATAGGCCCCAGCTGCCTTCCTGGACACAGCCTCCATAATAAATTGACCTGAATGATGAGGGCACACAAACAGTATGATATGCATTATTCCTGTCAATAAAATGTCCCCATGTGTTATGGGCTTTGTATATAATGTACTGCAGCTTTTCTTCTAGCAGGGACCTATTTAGAGCCTCGACTTTTTTCTATTCATATTATGACTCTGTAATAGAATTCAGAAATTATATGATACTGTGTTGTATAATATTACACCAGTGCAGCATATTTAAATTCCTGATTCCTTGCTTATTAATTCAAGGCGTCACAATATTTCAGGTTGTCTTTGAAGATGATGACCATGAAAAAAAAAAAGATTGAAAAAGCAAAGGAGGGTTTCAAAGAAGAGGCTTTTAAACTGCACAACTGAAGATGATGACCATGAAAAAAAAAAAAGATTGAAAAAGCGAAGGAGGATTTCAAAGAAGAGGTTTTTAAACTGCACAATAAGATTTCTCATCTCAAAAATGCTCTGAAACCCTCTGAAAAACAAAAATATCTATTGGGTAAAACTTTAAACTGATATTAGATCAAGATGATTGGTTTAAATGCAGAGTATAAGAAATGTCACTAAGGTTGGAATTGTTAACATGCTTCAGAATGATGAAAACTTGTTTCTGGACTGTTGTCTTTTTCTGGTATCAAATGCTAATTTTGTATGTATTTGTGGAGAAATTCATACATATTTATTCTAATTTTGATGCATATATTTACATATTTTTATTTTATGACAAAGGAATATTTGCTGTGGCTTTCAAGACTTCTAATATTGCCTAGCAATGTGGCTACACTTCTTATCCTGTGACAGATACATGCTGTAAAGTTACAGAAATAGAAAAGTGTCATATGTAGTTATATTTTTTAATGATGCTACTATTTTTTCTTAAAGGAACTTTATTAAAACATTTTCTCTCTCTCTAGGGTACTTTTTGAGCTTCTGCAAAATGTCTGAATGTGTGTTTCTTCATATAGTTTTGCATTTCTGAGAAAGTTTCTAACAACCAGTTTCTCTCAAGTAAGATGTCACTACTTTTGATACCTGTACTTTATTGCAGTTTTAAAAGGAGGGTTTTTCCCAGTAAGTGCAATGAACGGTCCTTACCTGCAGGGTATTTTTCAAACCTTGCAAGAGGATTTAGAAACTATGGCAACAGAGTAGAGTTCGGCTGTTTACCTTTGTTATGCCTATATAGATTAGACCAAGTATCTCCTTTAACAGTGGCAAGATTAATTTGATACAGACAATATTCCTCATTCCTGTTTATCATCTGATTCAATGGTGCTTCTTACCTTTTGGTTGTTTTGTATGAGCCATAAAGAACCACCTGCTAAAACACTTTGTATTGCCTGTGACTAACAGCAAGGATGTCCAGACCCAGTATTAATGAAAAGCTGGGGGACTCAGTCACACTTGGCTCTTGAACTTACTTCTTCATATCTCTGTGTCCAGCAGGCTGAACAGCAGGAAGAAGGCTGTGAATGTCAAGGGCAGTGGTGAAGGTCACAGTTCTGCCATGACTCTCATCCCTGGTGCATTCCACCGAGTTTGGAGATTGACCTGAAGCAAACACTTTGAATACATTAATGTGGGCATGTGATTTCATGGGTTTTCTCTTTCCCCTCTTGTTTTCAGGCAAGCAAGTTCAAAGAATGCAATCAAAAATGGAAACAGATGAGCCAACAGTTCAAAAGGTTCAGAGTAATTTTTGCTTCCTCGAGCTACGCACTTGGCAGAAGAGTAATGAGCTTGGAGTGTTGGCAGCACATAGTCTAAATAGTGTTAGAAAGCCAACTTTAACTTGATTTATGTTACATTTTGGGTTATCATAGTATAAACCCTTGTAGAGTAATAATAAATTGAAGTTCCTTGAATTAATATTGATTTTCTTATCCTGTCATAATTCGTATTTTTGTTAAAACATGGAAAATTCTGAACCACGATAAACTACAGTAAAATGACTGAACACTTTCATTTGAAAAGTAGCACCTTCAGTAAGATTTTGAAAGCAGAGAAAGAGGATTTGTATACATGACTAGCTAGAAACTTTAGAAAAGATAATGGATAGTTTTTGTAACCTCTGACTTGTTAAATATTCCTGAATAGAGCTGTTAATATATGTGCATTATTATTTATATGCTGAGTTAAATAGTATCTTAACAAAGTATAAAACTCAACTTTTAAAGAAAATTTTCCAATGCCAATGTTTATTAATTAAAAATTGATCTCAATAAAAGGTTTACAGTGCTCAGTGCTTTCCTGGTATAACATCTAGATATCTTTCCCATGGACTTCCTATCTTGTCATAGTTCTCAAAGGACTTTTTTCTACGGTCTGTAGTTCTCATTCTGAAAATTAAGAAATAGGCACAGGACTTCTTTCCATTGGAAACATTCCTTCTGTGAAACATTTCTAAAATGTGTTGTAGATAACTTACTTCTCTGTGGTGAAATATAAGGGAAATAGTGGTAATTCTATATATGCTAATTCCTTTATTACTAAATTCTCATGCAAACACATATTTTAATTTATATTTTTGGCCATTGGTTTTCTAAAATCATCCCTTTTATTGCCTTTCCTCAAAACCTTGGATGAATCTCTCTTCTATGACCAAGTTTCCCACTCTTAAAATAGTGGTGGCTGTTAATCTTTACAGAATCATTGAAAGGTTAAGTTCATTAGGATTTTGTACACAAAATCTAAAATCAGAATTGGAATATTAATTGGTCTGTTTAATGTACTACCCTGTCAAATGAGTTTTTCTCTTTTTCTATCTAGGTCTGGCAGTGCTCAGGAATCCTGCTTAGGTTTGGACTCTCATGCTCAAAAGAAAAGGCCACTCATCTATTCCTATGCTGAACATTCCTTCTTAGTTCATTTGCAGAGTTCAGAAAGTATTTTAAAAGTATATTTTTTCACCTTTTCACTCACAGGAAATTTTTCTTCAAACTTCCTCTCTGGTTTCCTTCTCTTCCCTTCATACAATGGAGGATGTTGTCTAATATCTAGTAATCTTTCCATAGATATGACCTCAGTCTGTGGATTTGAACAGGAGTATAGGTACTCTTTTCTGTATGCCACTCACATGATTTGGAAATGCCATATCTGTAAATTTGGATCACACACTTCCTCCCAGTTGGCCTCCAGTAGAGCTGCCCATACTGGTAGCCCTTCTGAGTCACTGTGCAGTCTGCTAGGTGACAGGGTAAGCTGTAGGACTGAAGTGCTGTGAGAAGTCTCTGGGGCAGTCCTTATTGTAATTATGATAATCAAACTAATTATATTTCAATTCCCAAAAGAACAACCACAGTTCTAAAGGATTAAGTACATTGATTGAAATTTCTGACTTTTATTCTCACCTCCTTTGCGTATCCCATTGAAAGATGTTCTCTTGATAGCCAGAACGTGCATAAATTCTTTGGTTAAAAAGCTTTGATCTTTAAAAAGAGGAGCTGGGCATCAAGGCACACACTGCTGTAGTGCCCAGCAGTTGGACATTTCACTCCAGAAATGGAATTCACAAGGTTGATAGAGGCACAGGTATCCAATATACACTTTATAAGGTACAGGTAACACTTAAAAATGGGATTCAAAGCAGACACAGTCATAAATGACAATGCAACTTGTTGGAAGCATTGCCTCTTACCTGGACTAACTAGAAATTACTGATTGATTTCCTGTAGGTGGGACTTGGAGTCTGGATCTTCCTCCTATGCCCAAGCAGCCAAGCTGTGCACTAGCTGTGAGCAATTGCCTCTCGTGGGACTTGGAGTCTGGATCTTCCTCCCATGCCCAAGCAGCCAAGCTATGCACTAGCTGTGAGCAATTGCCTCTTTTAGTTCTCTGAAAGCATCATAAGAGATGACAAGGGCTGAGTTTTTCAGAAGGGCTGGAGCACTTGCCCAGGGCTCTGATCCTCGGACTTGAGGACATTTGAATCCTTAGCTCTGTATACCAATAAATTAACTATAGTTTACGCTGTGTTCCTCTTTAAAGCTGGATATAGGGAAATGTATACCAATAAATTAACTATAGTTTACACTGTGTTCCTCTTTAAAGCTGAATATAGGGAGAGCAAGCACAGAAGAGCCATATTTTCTAGGATACATGTTAGGATACTCAGCATAGAGAAAGGGACATTTCTACAGATTTGTGTTTTTACCCTTTGTGGTTTTGCTGAGGATTTTTGCCTGGGTCAAGTTGCAGGGAGAGCCAGGGGGACGTGTTTTGTATATTGTTTCCATGTAATTCATAGTCTAATGTAAAATGCATAAATGATCTAGCAAGCCAAAATACAAGTTTGTCCCTTTCTCATGGAGTCACAGCTCTGGTATGTCATCAAGCTCATGCATGAGTATTCTGTATCTATTCTCATGAATTTCATATTCTTTGTATCCAATAGCACAGCTTGAACAGAACTGGTGGCTTATTCTCATCATAGAGGGGTAGTTAGGCTACTTTTCCATGACTTGAGATATTGTAATCAAGCCCCATAAAACTCCCAGCAGCATGCAATGTTTGCTGCCCTGATTTGTGGCTGAGCATTCTAGCTTCTAGGTTATTATTATTACGCTGAAGGGGAGCATTTCTCCATTTTTATGAAAGAAAATGAGTGTCAGTGTTGTATTCAACATTGTCTGGTTTTAAAATATGTTCAAAATGCAAATTCAGTAAGTAACAAACTCTGCTCCTGGTGACACTGAGAAATATAGATGTTTAACTTGCAAATCCCAAGTGACAGTAGCTCTGACAGACAGCTCAAACCCAGCAGAACTGAGGAAGCTTTGCCAAGCAGTGTAAGTGTTTAAGGGAGTTTAAGTCTGGAACTTTTGAAGAATCCTTTAAAAAATTTGCTTAAATTACTCTTTAGGCATAATCCTCTGTCCTGGGTGAGACTGGATGTGTAGTTTGCCTGATAATGTTTGTCTCACGAGGACACAGAACTTGCTACAGATGATGCTGATATTTCTACACATGTACAACACAACAGTGGAATTGCTCCTGCAGTTCCAAACTGCCACTGCTGTTTGACTCGAACAGGTTTCCATAAATATTTCCACTTTGCTGAGAGTTTAAGACATTGAAGTCTCTGTTTCTAATGATTCCATCATCTTCCTATCTCCTGTGGCATCACACTCTACTCTGCTTTATATGTGTGACTCTTGTGGCATTATTAAACTCCACAGAAAAGTATTTAGCTTGAAGTCAAGATGTCTATTTTTTACCAGTTATCAGATAAAAACATGTATGTGTGTCAAGGTTTAACCCCAGCTGTCAATTAAGTATATGTAGTGTCTTCATCAGGGACACTGTGCTTTGAAAGGGTTTTTAGAAAATTATACCTGTTTTTAGTATGAAATCCAACACTATTTATCATACATATGTATTTAGTTGGTTGAAATTCAAGAGCAAATGAAGGCTGAACTTGAAAGTGAAAGACCCTTAGTTAAAAATCTGGTAAGATACTGATGTATACATTATTCTTTGTAACCATCATTTACTATTGCAAGTCTAATAAAATATGCAAAACTTTTGATATCCCACAGATTGAATAAGCTTATTTTTTAAGCAAGAAAGTTGTTTTACATGTGAAAAAAACCCCAGCAAAAATACTTCACAGTTTTACTTTGTTCTTACCATATTTTGAGAGGAACAGATGCAAATAATGCTCCTAGAAATATTTTTTATATATAAAAACAAGTTACTATATCGTTTTAGGAGACCTGGAAAATATTTAATAAATGCAACATTA
Source organism: Acanthisitta chloris (assembly GCF_000695815.1). Lineage (NCBI taxonomy): Eukaryota > Metazoa > Chordata > Aves > Passeriformes > Acanthisittidae > Acanthisitta > Acanthisitta chloris. The sequence continues at coordinate 1,223 of NW_008656410.1, read as the reverse complement.
TTTGAAAGGATTTGCTACTGTTGTTTACAAATGTCATAGGCAATGATACAGAGTTTTGTCTTAAAATATTTTTGTATTCTGCATTGGTCTCATAAGAACACTGCCTTTTATTTTCTTTTTACATGATCCAGGAACTTTCCAGACGGCTGGTCCTTTATTTTGCCATTTGACTTTTTTTTTTTCCCCTAGCCTGATTTGGTACTGGCTTTCACACTGATCACTGCTAGTATGTCTTTGTTACAGTAAACTGACTGGGTTTATTATAATAAAAAATAAAACACAGCTTGACTTGCAATCTAAATGTGCTGGAAAAGAATATGATACTGTTTAGAAGAGAAAAGGTTGTGAATAGAAAAACAGTACCACTTCAGTTATTTAAACATTTGCTTTTCTGCAGCTTGTCAAACTTTGTGCCAAGTCATAGCTGCTTTACTTTGTTTTGTTAATCTCAGCACCATGTGTCTTGGGTTTTTTTAATAGGGGGCCAATCCTGCAGTACTTACTCAGTTTTCAGTTTCAGTGAGTCTGGGTAAGTACTGTAGGACTGCATTTTTTTTTTTTTTTTACATTAAGGGGGAAATATAGTGTTGTAGATTAGGTCTTTTGAATCAGTTTGTGAAGGTTAAAAAAAAAATCCTACAAAGTTGCCTATTAAATAAATTTTAGTAAGCACCTTCATAATAAAAGTGGTTTCTAATTCTCATCAGATTTTAAGAAGATTTCTTTAAGCTGAAAGTGTAAGCAGCACTGCAAAAATTAGGAAATAATAAATTAAATATTTTAAAATTTGATTATGTAAAGTCAGACCAGGGTATAGATTTTGCTCTTTCAGGGAAAATCTTTTGGGGTACAGAAGTGCCAGCATAGAATCCTAGTTAATGCTAAGAATAACAGTCTGGTTTGTGTATTTACCAAAAGGATTTGGAGGAATTATTTTAAGATGCTGTAACTGGGGCTTGATTTGGCTTCATAGTCTGTTTCTGAACTGCTATGCAACATGAAAACAGCTCAGACACATTTCTGGCTCATCTCTGAGGCACCTAGAAAAATCATTTGAAGTCACATATTGAGTTGTGATAGTTCTAGAAATCCCAGTGGGACCTTTAACATCAAAGCTTAAGCAGTCAGGTTTGATATATCCATAATGTATATTTACAAAATCTAGATATTAGGAAGCTTATATTCATTCTGGATAAAAAGAAGTTTTCCAAATAATTTTCAAT
>NW_008656409.1:28645-34538 GCF_000695815.1 Acanthisitta chloris | reverse complement strand
ACGGGGGGGGACACACCCGGGAACAAGGGGAACCAGGAACGGGGAGGGGGAACAGGGGGAACCGGGAACAGGGGGTTCCCTTCACCGGCCTCGTTGCTCTTTGGACCTGCTCCAGCACCTCAGTATCCTTCCTGAACTGAGGGGCCCAGAACTGCTCACAGTCCTCAAGGTGTGGCCTCACCAGTTCAGTTTGTGAACTGCCTCTATCTCACCCCAGGCATTTCCCTTTTTCGTGCTCGGCCTTGCAGTTCTCTTCACCCATGCACTGGGGAGAAGGGGGAAGGTGGGGAGTGAGCAGACAGCTGCTGGGTGTCTACTTTCAGGGCAGGGTCATCCCACCACAATGCTCAAGGAGAACCAGCAATTTGTAGCAGTACGAAAGTGTAATTATTGATGGCCAGTTTGTGTAACTTAGGTATCCGTGTCTCAATTGTACTAGTAAGTGGGACCTTTTAAGGGCCCCTTGAATTCTACCAAGATTCAATTCTGCCTTGTGCACACGATTCAGCATTTTGCTACGAAGTGTATATGGTTTCTCATGAGAAGTCCTGGAAGTGATTGTCCACTGAAGAGAAACTGAAAATTGACCTTGGAAAAGCCCTGGGGGCTGCCCCTGCTCTGTCACCTTATAACCTGCAGGAAATCAGGTGCTACTTACAAGGCAGATGATGTATAGAAGAAATGCATTCCCTTCGTGGTTCCTTACAGTGACTAAAGGACTACATCACCCTCAAAGCAGGATGGAAGAGATGCGTTTAAAAGAAGGTGCACACTTTGTATGGGGAAATTTTCTTTGTTTTTAATTTACAGCAGAAAGAATATAAAGCATTCAGAAAACATTTTCCATATTTTAAGGGCAATTCAAAACATTTTGCATGGTTCCAGCAGCTGAGTTCTTCAACAGATCCATTGATTCAGTGATGCTTTACATGCACGGTTACAAAAATAAAACTTACAAAAGAGAAGACATCTATACTAGTTTTACATGCAAGTCTTGGGGACCCCCCATTGGGCACCAGCTATTGTGTGGAACTGCCATAAGCGTGCAACCAGAGAGGGGGTTCATGTTATATTCTGTATTTCTTTCACACAGTATTACTGCTGTCGAATGTGTTTCACAAAGGAGCGATTCCATTATCAGAAGACAGAAGATCTGGCTCCTGGCACTTGGGAATTTGAATTTTCCTAGAAAGCTGCACTTACGGATCTTCGGAGAACACGTAAGTTCCACAACCGAGACGAGGGTTCGCAGAGTCACTGCACTGGGGAGTCCTTCCCTCCCCAGCAACACCCCAGGGGTAGGGCCCGACACACAAAGCACTCGGGAGCTGCGCGGGGCCCCGGGCGCGCCAGGAGTCCTGCGGCCGCAGAACTGCTCGCGCGCTCGGCCGCCGCCGCGGCCTGGAACGTTTGGCTGAAGCAGGATCTAGGTTAGGAGATACACCACCAGGCCCATGGATCTGGAAGAGTAATTTGAAATAGCTCTGTATATTACTGAATCGTCTTCTGTAAAGACAGGGAGTTAAAACATTTCCACTGAGGTCACTACTCTTGTTAGGAACAGATCAATTCTATATTGTCACGTATTGGTTAATGGGCGCAATATTTCGGTTTCAAAATGTCGGAGTTCTTCCAGTACTAATACAGAGCATTTCCAATTCATTCCAAAGGAGATTCTTCAGCGTCTCCTGTTCTCTTTTGGCATGAGAAGAAAATTTAATGGTTAAGGTTCCAATCAAGGCTGAGAGGCTGCCCACAGGCACAGTGCGAGCGCCAGGCCATTCATTTTGCCTTTTTCCCTTTTGAAAATTGAATCAGGTCATAAAGCAGCAGTTCAGAAATGTACAAGAGAATTCTGATAATGAGCTATAGCACATCTACTGTAATTCAATGCTGGCAGTGAAAAGAAGTAATTAAAAACAGGTACAATTATAGAAAAGGCACCAAGAGCACTGACCCCAGGTTTTTTTTTGCCACAATCTTTGTTTTTACTCTTCGTTTAAAGACACCAGTTTCAAAGCTTCTTATGTATGAGTATTTTCAGGCTTCACAACAAGCCTTGCGTTTAAACGTTGCAGTTGGTGGCCGGGATCAAGCAAGAACAACTATTCCAAAACTAACAACCTCAAATTTACACAAGTCCATTCAGAAATCTCAAACTGCCACGAGTGAGACAGACAGACAGGAGCAGTTTCTGATCTCAGACACGCGCACGTGACCCACAGTAACGACACAGACTCCGGAGCTGCTTCCCTTACACTCCCATGTAATGAAGATCAGAACTTGGTTCCCATTGTGGAGAAATCTGTGACAGTTTTAAATTAGTAGTTCAATTTTTTAAAAAAACCTAATTTCTTTGGCTCCTCACTATGTGGAAATAGCAATATACCATGACACCCCTACGAGATCAGTCTGCATCTTTTTTTTTAAGTTTTACTTAATTTTTTAAAATTTTTTGTGCAATTTTTATTACATTTTCTGACTTCCAGCAGGAGATATGAAAATGTGAAACGTATTTTCTACTTTTGTACTATTTATTTATTTTTTTTCATTTTATGTTCATTCTAAGTGTTTTTTATTGGAGTGAGTGTATGGTGTTAAGCTAGATACGGTTTTTGTACTCTTATGATTATCTGCTTTGCAAAAGTAACTTAATTTTCTTAAGCAATATTAGCATTCACATTACTTGGCACCATTGGCAAAAAAAAAAAAAAAAAAGACGGGGGAAAAAAGGAAGGAAGGAAATACATAAATGAAATTCAACCGAACCAAAGTCCTGGTAGCCAAAATCAAATGTAAACATATCCTTTTTTTCTTTTTTTTGTTTTTAAAGTAATGTTGCTCTGCCTTTTTTCCTAAGTCTAAATACAGTAGCTCTTTTTTGCCATTTAGTCATGCTTTAGCAAAAATGTTCTTCTAAAGAACATTTAAAATAAAGTTTCTTATAGTGAAATAAAGTTTTTGTTTCATTTTACAGACCATAGCCACTAATGCTTTGCTTTGTTCATTTCTTTTTCTTGAGTTCATGCACATATCTCTTTGTTTTACTATATACAATATGTACAAACAATACATCCACACTCTTCTTGTTCATTCAGACAAAACTATACAAATAATAATTTTATCTTGCCAAGTTATTGACCCTTTGTGAATAAAATATTTAGTAATTAATCAATATATTCCCTTTCAAATATTTTTTTCTCATTTTCCATTTCTACCTTCTATATATATACAGAAACTGCCCAGGTTTTGATGAAGTAGCCAAAATAAGAAATTTACTGGCCAGAATGCAGCACCACTCTGATCTTTAGGTGGCAGAAAATGTCCAGGCAACATATGTACGTGACTCTGCAAAATGACAAGAGGTTTGACAAGTACATAAGAGAAAAAGCTACATGTTTTACAAATTATTTAAGAACTTAATTAAAACAATAATACATGAAGGTAAGGCTAGAAAATAAAGTGCTGAATATGAGATAAAGTACATGACAGTTGATATGTTTGCAGGTTCTAGTAAAAATACCAAAAAAATGGGTTTAAAACTTGCTTAAGCTGCTCTCTCCGTGCCTCATGCATTACCCGTGTCTCACACACCAACCCCTTCTGTAAGTTCCCACGGGATGTATTAAAAACCTGCAGATTTAAAAATTTGCATTAAGTGTGCTGTAGAGGTTTAAATAAAACACAAAGGACAGGAGTGCGAAGGAAATGAGGATGCATGGACCCAATAAAGATGTACTGATCTAAGCCCCTCCACTGAGACTCTCAAAGCTTCAGTTTCTTGGAGATGACTGACAAGTGCAGGAACAGCATTCTTGTGTTGCTTGTGCATTCCCACCTTTTCTGAACAATATTTTTGGTATAATATTTGTACAGTTCCACATGTTTAATACAGCCCTATATGAAAAGGATAATTAATCGCTTCTTCCTTCCTTCTCGGAGAATGAAGCAACTCACAATTTCCTCCTGGTGTCTTTTGTTTTCCCCACGATCCAACAGAAGATTGAGTTCCAAGATGTCTTGCTGAACAAATTAAAAGTTGTCCATGAAAGTGCAAATGCAATGACCAAAACATTACTGTTAAAATCCTGCAGCTGGTATTTCCAGAACTGCAGTGGGTATTTTTGTTGTTGCATGTCTCTGCTAAAAACAGAAAATGAAAACAGTCTGAAAAGCAATGTCACATTGCTACGGGATGCTGCTGCGTATCTTCAGGTTCCTTGGCCTTTTTCAATTCTTTCACTCTGAAAAAACAAAGAGGAGCTATATAACACTTCTATTGCAAATCTCCCAAAGACAGAAAAATCAAAAGGATTCCTTGCTCATCCGTGCAGAAGAGCCAGCTCCCAGAGAAATGACGGGAGGGGGACACCTTTCTGACACCACAAACAGTTGGAAGCGCAAGAACACACCACTGGAGACCTGAGACAAATGTGCTTGGAGAGAGACACTTACTTCTAGCTACTGGTTTTCCCCAGAATTTGCAAGAACAGCTGGGCTTTGTTGTGGTGTTGGTCTGTCTGATTGCTGGACTGCTGTTCACTAACTGACCCTGCAGCTGCTTGCTATTCCAGGTGCCACGGCACGGGAGCTGCTCCGCGCGGCGCCAGCCCCACGGCATGCCCAGCACAGAGGGGAGAACCAGCCTGTCCTGCTGGGGAAGGAAGCTTGGTGTCGATACAGAACCTCGTGTACGAACGTCTTGATATGCAAGCAGAAGAGCCAGTGTGGGTGTGAAGAAAGGTAATCTGTTTCACGTGTGTTCCAGCTGCTGCAGCTGTATGTTCTAGCATGCTGTTGGGAGTAGATTCATGTGCTTTCCCAGCCAGCAGTGCAGGACACTGTGCCAAGGGAGACAAACCTACAGCGTGGAAGAATCACACCCCCAGATGTGGCCTGATGCCCCAGTTCTCCACTCTCTAAAATACCTACAATACATTACCTCCTCTAACACTGGTCAGCATAAGAACTAAATCATCACTGAAAGCTGAAAGAGTTAAAAACTAAATTAAAAGGATGAAGAGAAGGGAATGATTTCAATCTCACAGAGTGAAATAGAACTCTGCACTGGTGCTGGGGCAGCAGCAAGCCTCTGCTCAGCCTCACAGCCTGTCCATGTGTCAGTGTAGGCTCCCTGCAAAAGAGGGGGACTTCCCATGCTGCCCCCAGACCCAGAGACAGGAGCCCAGCTGTGCTGCACGGGCAAGGAGCTCCTCTGCACTGCCATCCCTCCAGCACCTGCCTCCACCTGTCTTCCCCCTGCTCCTGCGAGGGGCAGGCCCCGCAAAGGGAGCAGAACACAGCCTAAAAAAAGGTGATTTAGCAAAGCATGTTCATGTTCAAGTGATGCTGCAAAAACTTGAAAGGATAAGTAATGAAACTATGCTACAAAAAATTGTGTCAGAGGTGCAAGTCTGTGTAATGGAACCCAGCTACAAGGAAATGAATTTAACAAAGCCCAAGTAAATAAAAGTAATAAAAAATGCCGGGAGAGCTAAGCAGCAGCAGTGACAGTTTGCAGCTACTATACAGACTTACACCCACACATCCTCTTTTGGCTCTTGCACCAGTCTAATATAAGGATACAACGAAGGTTGCAAATTGATCTACATAAATACATCTCCATTTCACTATTTTATTTTTTCATTCTTCTGCATGTACTATTTCTCAGAATCACAGTCAAAAGGGAGCTGGCTGCTTTCACTTCTGTTTTAGCTGACTCAAAGCTTGAGCACTCAAAGGCATCCTCACTATTTATGAAATGGGGGCAACGGGGGTCAATCACACCTATATGGAGGTCAGATCTTTGCTAGTTACCTTCATTCTGATGACCTGTTGGAGAATATCATGTACGGAAAGACAGAGAGCTCTGCTAGCCCCAGTGCACGTGCAG
>NW_008656409.1:23531-28628 GCF_000695815.1 Acanthisitta chloris | reverse complement strand
AGGAGTTCCCTCCGTAAGGCTCTCCCAGGAGCCCAGCAGAGCTCAGGTCCCCAGGCTGAGGAAGGGGCAAGGCAGTCAGCAGCAGGTGCTCTCAGTTCCGACCTGGGCAGTGCTACGCAGAGCCTAAATGTCTGCTACAACTTGATAGACACATCTTCTACAGGAAGGTTTTTGGTTCTACCCAAGCTGATGGCTAAAAGACCCTGTTGACATCAAGGGAGTGGAGGCTTCAGCACTGCACAGAGGCAGCAGCAAGTCTCTGCTCAGGATGACAACCTGAGTTCTACTCGAGTTCACCGAGGTTCTACCTGCTGGGTATGGCCAGATCACCTTTTCATTACAGGAAACGTAGGAGGGTTGGCACAGTGAACTGAAAACACTCACAAATGACAAACTACCCATCTTCAGTATATTAGTTTTCTTTTCTTGCAGCAGAAAAGCAGCCTCTCCCCTAAATTTATGACTATTACTGCACTGCTTAGAAGCAGAAGGAGAGCCAAGATCCCTGGTGCTGTGCTAGAAAAAGGTGTTGTGCCTCTGTGCACTGGACAAGTTTTAAGGCTTAGATTAACTACATTCAACATCATATACCAACATTAACTATGTTCAAGATACCAATTTATGTGTGATTAATGTGTGCAACTTCCAAGTTTTCTGTTGCACTGCAGTACTGTAATGCAAATTAACCTGTTATTATAGATCTCTCACTGAGAACATGCACATTAAATAAGCTGGTGGTCTTTCACTGAGACATGCTATTCTTTAGTTTAGCACTTCACATGCAAGAGCTACACTAACAAAGCACTTCTGCTGGAAGAATGCAAGACATGCTTTGCTGCAAACTTCGACCTAGAGCATGCAATATCTGTACTGGTGCAGACCTATTGCATCTGTCTGCCTGCAACACACATGCCAACAGAAGTTAATTACTGCAGCACTCAGCATTTGCACTAGTACAGGTCCTATTCAGAAATACAGAATCATAGAATATTAAAGGTTGGACGGGACCCTAAAGACCATCCAGTCGTCCCCTGTCCCCCCCACCCCAGGCAGGGACACCTCCCACCACAGCAGGTTGCTCAAGGCTCATCCAACCTGGCTGTGAACACTGCCAGGGTTGGGGCAGCCACAGCCTCCTTGAGCAACCTGTGCCAGTGTGTCACCACCCTCATAGTATAGAATTTCTTCATAATATCTAACCTGAATTTTTCCTCTCAATTTTACTCACTGCCCCTTGTCCTGTCCCTGCAGCTCTTAACCCAGAGGCCCTCTGCAGCTTCTCTGGCACCACTTCAGATCCTGGAAGGTTGCTATGAGGTCTCCATGCAACCTTCTCTTCTCCAGGCTGAACAGCCACAACTTTCTCAGCCTGTCTTCATAGGAAGGTGCTCCAGTCCTCTTATCAGCTTCAGTGGCCTTTGAGCAAGCATGATGGACATTGGTTTACAGATGCCCAGGCTTATAAACATGTTGCAGGTGCAGTGATAATTACTGCTTAAAAACACAAGCACATACTAGTACAGAATTTCCCTCCAGTAAAGGTACAGACTCTGAAGTTTGTCATGGTTATATTACTGAAAGATGCTGTTCAGTATGTAATGCCCTATAACAAACCCTGCATCCCACAGCATTTATACACTTCAGCTTCAAGATGATGACAATCCAAATTTATTAAGCTACCACATTTCTTTTCTTAACTAATCTCTATCTTCAATATACCTAATGGTGCACGTCACACTGCAGATGGGAGTGCAGGCACTGAGAGTCCTTTATTCGATGAACACACCACCTGGTAGGTATGAACACCTGCAGTCTGCAGCTGCCAGGCTCTTCTTGCTCAGGAGCTGGTCCTGGGAGCCCAGAGAAGTTCTCCCTTTGGCCGCTGGCACGGGCTGCCCTGCTCACTACAGGCTCTGCAGAGGGCACAGCCAGGGTGAGCTGAAGTACCTCCAACTGCTACCAAAACTGAGCCAAGCCATGGCCAGAGCAACACCGGAGAAGCACTGAGGTGCTGTTGTGAACACCCTGATGCTAAACAGGAGGTGCCAGAACCAGTGCATGCATTGAGGTAGATACCAGACCAAGGTAATCCATTTAATTTTATCTGAATTGCTTTGTCAAGAGAACCGAAAACTAATTGTCTTCAAGCAATTAATTGTTCCTTGCACAGTCTGTATCACAACCCTTCCTGTGTCTTAAAAGTCCTTTAAGTCCTCACTTAACACTTGTCCGAGTTCCTTACTCAGTGGTACTTTATATTGTTGTAAACAAAGTGTCAATACTTCTTCTTAATTAATGCTTGGTGCAATAAATCCTCAAAATTTTCAATTGCAGTTAAAAAAAATACAGTTTGACCAGGAAAGAATTTTGGACAGATTAGGACCCCTAAGAATAGAACTTCTCTAAGTGTTGCCAGGAGAGATTTTAAGTGAACAATATAGCATTGCCTTCATGTTAGAAGGCAATCTTCTCTGGTTCACAGTTTTCCACTCTTAAATTCAGGCAGGGGAAGAGGACCAAAGCATAGCATCTGCAGTTACAAGCATTAATAAAGTGCTCTAAGAAAAAAAACACCACTAGGAATTATAGAATGGGACAGCAGAAAGGATGCTCTTAGAGAAGATGCTTCAATCCAGTTTGGAAAACTTGCAGCAAGACTTTTTTTTTTTAAACAGCAGAGAAAACAAAAGCACTGAAAGTGACAGCAGGAGGCCAAGAACTGCTGTACAGTGTGCAAAACTCTCTCGAGTCTACAGGCACTGGCACGCCGGGTTGGATCACTTCTGGGAGTGCCTCCAGCTGCACAGGGGCCGAAGCGACGTGCACTGCGAGCAGAGCACACTCAACAGGGAACAGGCTCTGCCTTTTGCAGGTCTCCAAACAAGAAGCACCATCCTATGTCAGCAGCTCTGAAACCATGAACAAAACTGCAAGGACCATAAATTTGGTTTTGCACTGATCAAGCCTTGAACAAAAACCTCCTCAAATAATATTTTCTCCAGACGGTAAGCACCTCTAAGGTACAAAGTCATTCCCTCAGCAAGTGCTGAAGAGCAGATGGAAGGAAAAAGCACGTGCAATAGAGATGATGTCTGAAATCACAGCCGTGGTGCTGACACAGAAAGGGAGGAGAAGATGATTTCAAACATGAGCTTTGAACCCTGACTCTTGGGAGCTACATCCCAGCTCCCAGACTGCTCCAGCCAGACAAAGCTTCTGCCTCTCGCACTGTTACTCACTTGGACACCTTACAGGATTGCATCAGTACATGCTGAAGCAATGTATAAAGCAACAGCCCCAGAAGCGAGTGGCAGCTCCTCTCCCCCCTGCCCTCCCCAGTCCTGTAAGAAGTGTCAGCAAATGAACCAGGCCTACTTAGAAAAAGTCACAGCAAACAATGGCTTCATGAGTAAAGCATAACACAAAGCTGTTCCACCAGAGTTACTCCATAATGCCCAGCCAGGGAAATGCTGAATGAGTCCGAATGCCGAAGATCAGTATACAGCACAGGGTGCAGGAGCCAGAGGAGGCTGGGTGGCGAGTTACCTGTTGCTCTGAGAGCTGAAATGGCCTGTGGGACATTTAAGAAAAGGGAGCTCTTGCCTTTTTCCAGATACCTCATTTGGGCAGCAAAACAAAAAAGACAGAAAGGCCTAATAAGAATGACACCCCAGAGCATGTGGTCTGCAATTTAACACACACATTTGAGCTCCAAATACATTCAGCCCTTGTGAGAGGCAAAAGAAAAAAGAAATTACTTTGAAAACTGTTGTTGCAGGTACAGTGATGTGTACCCCACTCTGACATTTTCATACATCGCCTGAATTTGAACAAATAGGACTTTCCAATTCCTTAGAATTTTTCCCCAATCTCAACCTTACTAAGCACTGAATGTAAGAAACTAGGTACTCCAATGTAATGTCTGCTGCATAGCACAAATTAAACCCACACAAAAAATACAAGTCCTAGATGCACAGAAATGAGAAAAGGTTTGTTGCTAAAATGCCAGAAGATGGAAAAGTATGAGGAGAACAACAAAATATAGTAGATGCTGCTTATTCAGGTATGAAAAGCTGTACTTACCAGAGAACTGACTTCAGGTGTTACACACACACTCCCCAAACTGGAGAGCAGCATTTAATCAAGCTGTGAGAACACAGTGGGCTAAGGGGATCTATTTGCACATGAAAGATGCCACGAATGAATAGCTTTTATTACTCGTGATCACAGGTAATAAGTGCACTTGTTCAGCCCCAGAGAGGGCAGAAAGCCATCAGCTGGCCTAGTGATGGGAAAAGACTTGCTCCTTGTGATCTGCTCCAGATCACCTCCTGCCAAGGGTACAGCAGAGTATCACACCTCAAGTAGCTGTGCCATTTGGTTTATCTCCATACCTGACTAAGAGCAAAGCTCTCCTTTGCAGGAGGCTACAGCAGATAGTTTGACCAATAAGCAGGGAAACATTTGTGTAGTGAGGCACTGTGAGTAGCTGAAATCTTTCCACTGAGGCAGGTTTCCTTGAGATGAAAATTATTACTTCAAGGCAGCAGTAACTGGATGTTTTTTACTCCCCAGGAGGTATTTTAATTTCTGCCATGGAAAGATACCAAGTTTTGTCTCACAAGAGTTGGCCAGTAAAATCTCCCGTCTCTCCCTCTTCACCGATCCTGGTATAAGGTAACCCAAATAAATCCAGAAAAATAACAAAATCCATTTGAAAAAGTTTTCAAACTGAAACACAGAAGCAAATGCTGCAATCGTTTACCTGCACACACAGACTACGCCAGCACGTGTACAGAACACACCTGATTTATGAGTATCAGACAGGTTTGCAGGGATCCCTGGGCACGAGGGGCTGTGTCAGCCTGTGACCAGCAGAAGGCCTGGGAATCCTCCTGTGTGTGCATACCAGCACCATGCACACGCAGCTTGTTACCAGAACGCAAAGCAGCAATGACTCGTTTGCTGTAACAGACTGACTTTGGCAGAATGGCAGCCAATACATTTGTGACAGCTCGCAGTTTATTTTTTGCAGATGAGCAGAGCTCTCGTTTCCCTATCAACCCCACTCCACTGACCATTCCAGGCAAAGCCTGC
>NW_008656409.1:320-23512 GCF_000695815.1 Acanthisitta chloris | reverse complement strand
ATTCCTCCTATGCTGTTCCATACACAAAGCCTTGAAGTGCAACAGCTGCTCCTCCTCCAGTGTGAACAACTGGCCCATCAGCTGCACTACGCCGTGCAGCCCCTGCCCACGGGGCACGGCTGGGCCTTTGCTCCCACGGCATCCACTGCTTGCCTCACTTGCCATTAGTAAAGCATGCAAATTTTGAGTTGTGAAAACAGGATATGAAATGAAAAATGGCAGCATAAAAGTTGTAGTCCGGAAACAAATGTCATTAGCTGCTGATTCTTTGCTAGGCTCAATAGTTACACAAATAATGGTGCCTCCAGCAGACTTAAGCCCAATTCATACTCTCACGGCCTGAAAATCCTCTCTGAAGTGTGAAGTCAGTAAAACTCCATGATCGACAATTCCGTTTTCTTTTCTGCACGTTTTGTGGAAGCAGGAGTCCAGGCCACCCCTTCTCCTTTGCCTCCCCCTCCCTTGCTAAAACAGGAGTAATAAGCACACAAACAGTGGTACCTCTGACAGCAGCTTTTGACAAAAACCTGTTAAGAACTCCTCAAGTGTGAGACAGAACTGAGCAGCCTGCTGACAACCAAGGCACATGCCAGCAGGGAAAGCCAGGGCACTCGTCACTCATACAGGGGCTGTGGCCTGCCAAAGGAATACTTCCACCTATTCCCACCCTGCTGTCAGGTAGCAAACCAGCAGCTAACGTGACCAAGCACACAGGTGAGGGGACACACTTCGTGCTGAGAGAACGAGACTTCCAACAGAAGCTCTCTTGGCACTTCCTATAACACAATAATCACATCTTCATTTCGTTTTTTTTGTTTTCCTTCCTACTATCTGGGTTAATAGATGAGAGAGGCAGTTGTCAAACAGTTGGCCCTATAAGGTAATCAGATGTGTAACTTACCCAAGACCAACTTCTAGATGGTAAGCACTGGTGCTTTAGCACCTCTAGGAGCAAAAAGCAGTGTGAGGGGCTCTTCTGCGTCCATCTGGCTCAGGCAGAAACAAATACCCATCCAGAGTAGGCTGCACCTACACTGCAGCTACCTATGGTCTAGCCTGAAGGCTGTCACAGTCCCGGCAACAGGCATCGGTACTCAGTGTGTGTGAGTGCAGACCCTGTCAAGTTCCAATATCTACTAACAGCCATTTCGGATACTGAAAAAATATCTCACCAACAACACCATCTAAGCATGCCCATGATGAATATACATGTCCTTTTTCACACATTCATGCATTGGTAACATCTACTGCAGAGCTCTGTCCTATTATAAAAGCAGCAGTGTTAGTCATTGCAGTAGGGTTAGTTTATACAGGATTCTTTTATATAATTAATGGAGGTGAAACTTACTGGCATATCTTGGCTGCAGCCCCATGCAAGCAAGCAGAAAGCAAATATATTTAAAATGGAAGAGAGGAACTGGCTAGCAGGCAGCTACACTCACCCTTTTGTACAGCCTATGGTCCACCAGTGGGCTTCAGAGTGCAAAACAATACCAAAGAGCCATTAGACACACATGGCAACAACCATACCTTACCCAGAGCTTCACTTCAGGGAGGAGGAGACAACACTTCTGCTTGCCTGGAGAGAAAGAACCCTTCCCACTCCTGCCTACGGGACTCCTCTTTACCAGGGAAGAGCAGTCCTGTGTTTAGGTGGTTTAGGGCAGAAAGTTATAAGCAAGTAGAATAAACCCAACACTTTCATCCTCGTGGCATTTCTAGCTGTATCCTGCCTTCCCTTGCAGCAATCGTCTGGTTTTCATTTCATTCCAAATGCTACACCATTGAAAATACTGCAGATCATAATCCCAGCCTAGCAACAGTCTAGCTATCCCTCAGAAGCATAAAAGTTTCCCAGGAATCAGAGAAAGAACACGAAACAGGAGGTTACCTTCCCTCTGAGAGCTGACTGCATGCACTATGCATGGACTCGGCTCAGCAAATCCAAACACACTTTGGAGCTCCAGGACTTCCTTACAGGTCTAGATGTGTCATATCTGGGGATCACTATGTAGGTGGAGTCTTTCCAAAACCATTAAATACACCAACCCTTGGTTCTGCCTCATGCTGGACAGTATGCCTGGAGGCAGCTCAGCTCAGCTCCTCAGGGCAAGGGCAAGCTTCATGCTGGAAGTGAGTCAAGTGCCAGCTGACAGGTCCAGGCACCACGGGAAGATGGGTGAAGGTCTCCTGGGAGGCCAGGAAGTTTCTGTTTCTCATTCTCAACAAACACCACTGCCGTGACAAGTCATGTTGATACCATGTTATGGCTGATGCATGTTTTTCACCAGATTTTTGAGAACATGACAATAGATGGGTAAGTACGTTTAGTATTTTTCAAAGTCAAAAGGAGACAATCTATGTGTGACGGTCAGAATGACTGCTGCTGCTGCTGCATGACTCCTTGGTCTCCATGGCACCTGAGAACACTCAGCTACTTCTCTAAGCATGCATTCAACCAAAACTTACTTTTCTGATTTCACCAACACCTACAGATCCACTACTGAGAGCTCTAACCACAGAACCTCTCTCTTTAACTCTCTCAGAACACCTGGAACACTGTCTGCTCAGGCAACAAGCATTAAGTTCAGGAGATAGATCCTCAAGGGGATCGTGCACGTTTGTGCTACTGAGCCTTTGTGCCCAGAAATTACTAAACAAAATAGGACAACGTGACCATTTAAGCTGTTCTGAACGTGAGCAGAGAAAGAGTTCTCATAACTGGCTTAAAGTAGACTTTGACCAGTTTTAAATAGGAAAAGAGCCACCAACCAGATGGTTGTCAGGGGAAAGCCTGAGTGAATCTCACCTAAAGACTACAGAATAAGCTCTTAAGAGTTATTTATTGTCCCAGCAACAAAATCTGCATGTGGACAAAAACCGAGGGCAGGCAGTTCTTGGGTTTTTTTAAGGTTAAATTTCTGAACTTTTAGAATTTACTGCCTTCTCACTTAGCTCCCTATCCTTACAACAGATCCCAACTGGCTTTTACAGCCTCTTCCCCCAGCTCTTTAAACTGACAGAAATCTGGTATGAAACCCTGTTTCTTTTATGTTCCTGTGCATGCTGTCTTTTCTCACACTCCCTCAGACTTTCCAAAAATATCTGTCATTTCTATCCCCTGTACTGACAAGGCACTGTGGTTTAACAAGTGGCTCCATAGTGACAATTTTATGCCACAGAACATTAAATAACACTAGATATTAGTTGTTATGGCTCACCCCTGGATGCTCAGGAGCCTGAATAGCTGAGATGTTTCTTCCTGGTTGGGGTTTTCTTAATTTCTTGTTTATAACAGCAGCGTGCTAATTTTGAGCACTTCAAGAGGAGTCTGTGATGGGATTTCAACAAGCAGAAGGAGCCTGTGGGCCTGTTAACCCAAGCACCTGTCTTAGCAGCAGCAGCTGTACCCTGTGTGAGCATCACAGTGGACACACAGGAGACTAAAGTGATACAATTAGGAGACTTACATGGAGGTGGTCTGAAACCTGCTTCACATCCTAAGTTTTATTACTCTATCCATAGAAAGAGGCAAGCAAGTCAAGCAGGGAGGAAGAAATGTAATTATCAAGATACAATGGAAATTCAGAAAGCCTGAAGAAGAGCAGATGAGAAGGAAGCTACTCCCTCATCTTTCACCTGGTACCCAAGTGCACCAGCATCATGAGAAAGGCAGCTCAGAAAGTGGGCTGTGGAGTCAAGTTTGGGAAGGAACCTATACAGATACGGCTGGGCCGGGGAAAGAGGAGGAATCTGCTGAGATGCTGGAGCAAGTGAAGTCTGGTTTTATCAAGTAAATCTGTATCATTTCCAGTATTATACTTTTCCTTTACAGTTATTGACACGAGCAGAAAACTTCACTTTGTGTTCAAAATCCTGCATGGCAATTAAGCTCCCAGTTTGTGTGGTGTTTGTCACTGAGTGCAAAGAGCAGAGGGACCAGATCCCTGTGTGGTTCTGGCAGCAAGAGGAGCCTGAGGGTCTGTGAGGCTCTGGCAGTGTGACCCCAGGATCACGGATGTGGCCCAAGTGTACAGAGCATGAAGTGCCTTAGAGAATGTCTTTCTTCAGCTGCGTGCTAAGAGCTGTTTTGGCAAACAGGAAAAGTATGGGGAACAAGGCCCAAACCTGTCACATTTCTAAACACTTCTATAAATCTAGTAAATTTAAGGATTTTCCAAGCAGATTCTAAATGCTGCTTTTGCCATTTTGTTGTCTTGCTTTTATTTTTAGCATTTGTCAATGCCAGAATGCTCCTGCTTTTAATTTGTGTCAATTATTAATATTAGTTACATTAACAGAGTTTTAAACTCTTATGATTCCTTGGAGAAAGTATGTGACCACAAACGTGCAATTGTTTTTATTCCAAAAGGAAAAGCAAGGCAGTTTTGAAACACAGTTAACATCTTTGGTGGAAACAAGTCACTTTTTTGTTTTGTGGCATCTTAGTCAAGAACCAGGGATGAATTCCCAAATAACTGCGACCGCAAACAAAGTCTACGGACAGGAACAGGACTGCACTGCTGGAGAAATTCAAGTACTGCACAATGTGACACAAGCCAGAGAGAGCCCTAATGACAATGGGTCCCTTTGCTCCTGAATTCTGTCTGTAACTACCCAAGAGCTAAACCTGTCCTGCACAGGTGCCCAGCAGCAGCAACCAACAGACCACAGGCAAAGGAAAGGGTTTTGTCTGCAAACTTCAGCGGTGCAAATGAGCAGGGTCTTGCTCTACAAAGAAAACAGGAGAGGCTGAGGAGGAAGATAACGAGCTGAAGGCAAGAAAAACTGCTGGAATCATGGGCAATTTAAGCCCTGTAGAGTCTGTGTTACTCAACAGCTGGAGTCTTAACTGAGCACAGCTGAAGGGCATGGCACACCCTGGACATTGGTGGGAACTCTGGAATACAGCTAGACTGGAGCTATTCCCTGGGCCTCTGTGAGAATCGGCTGTAAAAGCCTCTGGCAGGTTCAGCTCAGAGCCTCTGTGAATGGAAACTGCCACGTGGCTTCCCCAGGGACTGCCTGGATCTCAGGCAGATCTGAGAGGATACAGAAGTCCTGAGCCTGCATCTGATTCTAGTGGGACGTGCTGCACAACAAACACAACAAAACAAACCTTCTGGTCTCTTCCCTATGCCCTGCCAAAAGCAGGAAGCCACTTGTGCTTTTTCATCAACAACTGCAGTGTTTCAAGTGCATTTGGAACTGGCGTGGAAACTACAAAGCCCTGTTTCTTGTACACACATTACTTCCCAGTGAACCTGCAGGCAAGATGTCCTTCCACAGCCTGAGCCACACTGACCTCCTGAAATAAGCTCTTCCCTCCCCTGGTGCTCTGAAATCCTGCAACAAGGACCAAGTCAGTTTCTAAAATCAAGTCGATCACATGTCTCTCTAAGAGCTCTCCTTGTTCAAACGTTACTGGGCTGACCTAGACGTGCTTCGAAATGCATCGGGTCTGAGCAGCTCCTGAGTGGATGAAATGCATGTGTGGTGAGAATGGAGTGAGCAGAGTCAGAAACATCACAATTCACTTCTGTCTAGTCAAAGCTCCAGTTTACAACTTGATCATATATGGGCTCTTTTCGGCTAAACCCAAACCCAACGCGCTGCTCCTGCCCCAGGGAGCTCTCTGCCCACCCTCACAGGCTCCCACACTGGCAGGATTTGATTTACCTTCGTGTCTGTACTCCTGGCTAGCTGCAGTATGTGTGGGGTGGCTGACATGAACTAATCTGCCTGCTGCTCTGCTGGCACATTCCACCTATCCATGTCAAAAACAATGCACACTTGAGGAGAGCCAACCAAATGACCCTGTAGCCAAATAAAGGCATTTCCAGCACAGAACAGATGTCACATTTTGCACTTTCCCATGTACCATGAATGCTTTGTGCTGTAGCTAGAATTTAACAAGCTTTTTTTGAGTCTTCCTCAAGTCCAGCCTCTCAAGTCACACAATCTGGGCTGCTTTACCATATCAGCAATGGAGATGAACACAATTCTTTTTCAGCAACAGTCCTAAATTAGACTTCATTTTTGACACTATCTTGGAAACAGCTCAGCTTTGTTATTTGATTAAAAGATCGGTAGTGAGCTGATTCTACTCAACTTTACATTGTACTCAATATTGACACACTGCTCTAAGGAAGGGCAGATACCAAAAGACAGTGTCATACCTGTGGCGGCAGCGTCGTAAAAACCGCATAATCTTGCGAGCAGCTTGATCCTGCTTCTTGGTAAGCAGACTGCTTCTAAACACAAAAAATCCCAACACTGAAGGGCAGGCAAAACTAGGGAGAACAATACTAAATGCAAGAATAATTATCCCATGAACCACTGTCCTTCTCCCACTGGCCTTTGTCTGTGAATTACAGCACAGCCCCGAAGAGCACAGACCCAACACGTAAAGACCCCGAGGGATCCTGTCATCGCAGCAGTTCACCTGAGTTTCTGTTGTACAATGGTGGCTGCTCGACGGTTCTGCCTCCTCTTCCCACATTCTTTGTAGCTGCGATAGTACTGCTGGATCAGCATTGCGGCTCGTCGGCTCTGCTGGAATTTCTTCTGCTCATAGTAACTTCGGAATTTGCTCTGGATAAGAATGGCAGCTTGTGTCATCTTCTTATAAAGTGCATACTACACAAGAAACAAAAAGAGAAGCTGAGGCATTCCAGTAAGACCAGCAAAAAGTAGGTTCCTACACAGAAAGACTCTTGAGCCACTAAGACTCGATGAGTCTCAGTGATGATGAGAAGCAAATGAGTATCTATTCACTGACTGGGAACTGAATGAGAAAACTGTGGCAGCAAACTGGAACAGCTGTGAGATTAGGGGCAGAACTTAGTCTGCATCAAGGAGGCAGCTATGTGTTTTCCTGCTGCTGGAATAGTTCGATGGGATTCATAGAGTTACAGAGTAGTCTGGCTTGGAAGGGACCTTTAAAGGTCACCAGTCCAACCCCTCCAACATGAACAGGGATATCTTTGAGTAAGATCAGCTTGCTCAGAGCCCCATCTAGCCTGACCTTGAATGGCTACAGGGATAGGGCATCTAGGCTTGGAAGGGACCTTTAAAGGTCACCAGTCCAACCCCTCCAACATGAACAGGGATATCTTTGAGTAAGATCAGCTTGCTCCCCATCTAGCTAGTTCGATGGGATTCATAGAGTTACAGAGTAGTCTGGCTTGGAAGGGACCTTTAAAGGTCACCAGTCCAACCCCTCCAACATGAACAGGGATATCTTTGAGTAAGATCAGCTTGCTCAGAGCCCCATCTAGCCTGACCTTGAATGGCTACAGGGATAGGGCATCTAGCACATCTCTGGGCAACCTGTGCCAGTGATTCACAGCCCTCATTGAAAAAATGTCTGCCTTGAATCCAGTCTGAATCTACTCTCTTTTAACATAAAACCATTACCCCGTGTCCTACCGCAACAGGCCCTACTAAGAAGTCTGTCTCCATCTTATTCAGCCCCCTTCAAGTACTGAAAGGCTGCAATGAGGTCTCCCTGGAGCCTTCTCTGCTCCAGGCTGAGCAGCCCCAGCTCTCCCAGCCTCTCTCCAGGGCAGAGGGGCTCCAGCCCTCTGAGCTCTCATTTAATACCGAGCTCGCAGGGGCTCTACACGTCCATGCTAATGACCAGATCCAGGTGCACTACACTTAGGAACAACTTTGGAACTACTGGACTGTTCCAGAGCCGTGTTTACACTGCAGCAGGTCTGTGTTAGAACACTGACTGCAATCAGGGGAATTGCTTTTTCCCTCACCAACAGAAATATCACTGCAGAGCATGGCATGCTCAGTTCCAGGCAGCCCTTGTCGGAAAGGCTCAGAACAGCAGCCACAAAATCTGCCCAACTAAGTGATTATAAGGGTAAAGCAGTTTGAGTGACTACTCCCAAATGCTAACAAATGAACTACAACTAAAACACACTTTTTTGTTTCTTCATTATAAACTATCTTTTAAACAAATTACTTTTGTAAGAACCAAATTTGCTGGTTATAGGTGTATTCCACTTTCCTAGGACAATTCACTTTCCAACAGCTCATTTTCTGTTTTGGTGCCACAGCACAATACCCCAAAAGTTTTGATTGCTCATGTATTCATTTTAATCCAAGCATTTCAAATTCAGTAATTCTAACTTTTAAAAAAACCAAACAAACCCACAAAAGCAGGACAGTTAGTTAGGCAAGTCTAATGTTGAGCCTAAGTCACGAGTGAAACTAAATCTCATTAGGAATCTGCAGGAAACATCCCCTGAACTCACAAATTTGCATGAGCAGTCACACACACCACAAATTCCGTCTAGCACTGTATTATTCCTAGCCCCATCACTCCAAATAAAGCAGGCACAAACTCTTCAACAGAAAATCTTTTGTTCTACACCCTTTACCTTTTGCAGCATGCAAGCAGATGACTGCTTAAAAGAAACCATATCTATTCATGCATATTTTTAGCCCTTTTTAAGATGGAGACGTAGAATAATTTACAGAAGTTGCACTCATACCTCTGAACTAACACTACGACAGAGGTTTCCAGTGTCTACTGATTGTATTTTGGTATATTTTAACACTTTCAAAACTTATGTATCTGTTGTTCCTGGATATTTTATCAGCTTTGATTTCTGCTTACTTTATCTGACAGGTGAGACAGAAATAGAAGCTACTGTCTTGCACAGGGTAATGTCCTAACATACCTCAGCATTTTCCTGTCTACTGGGCCAAAGGAAAGCCAAAAAGCAAACAAATAACCCTCCCAACATCACCCCAAAGCAAAAAAACCCTCCAATATCACCACAGACCACCATTTACCAAATTTCACTTTTTGGAATTGAAGCAGTCAATAGGAGCAGTTATATTTTGCCATTATTAATTTTGAATTGTTTTTGTATGTTTGTTTCACTTATTTTTCTTCATTGTAACATTTTTAATTAAATGGATAAGCTTGTAATTTTAAAATTAGCTGTTTTAAATAAGTCCACTCATGGGCTGGTCATGTTTTTCCTTCAAACTTTTAGCCCAGCTGGGACTTCTGTGGCTGAGTTACAAACCCCTGAATAGAAGGGTTCAAATACGAAACCATGACATGAGCTGTGACTGTTCAAATCTAGTCACAAGCCTGTGCTGATCTCTGCAGTGCAGTGACAGAGAGTGGAATAAGGCATGTGAAAGAGAAATCTGCAGTCACTGGATAAGACCAGACCCCAATATATTTGCATTCAACTCTAAGAGCTGCTTGGCTGATTAGCTGCTCCCTTCTCTCCTCTTGATCCCTATGGCTGGGAAGAGGATCAAGGGAGACATCACCTAACCATCCTCTGCAAAGGGGAAAGCCTCAGCGAGCACAGCGTCCCAGAGAGATAAAGTCACTTACGCTGACAGAACTGTCAGCCTGATACACAGCTGTGGGACAGGAGGGAGCTGGAACGGATGGAATATCCCCTCAAGGACACATGCTCGCCAGGAAAAGCATACCTTGCCTCTGGGTAGCCCTTGGAAAAGCTCAGCTGATTCTAGAATCTGATGAGAGCAAGATGCTGCACAGCAGAGAAACTCAACTTTACAGCAGAAACCTACTGACTGTGAACAACTTAGGACCAGCATCACCAATCCTGCCTCCAGCATAAGCAGCAACGCACTGAGGTGTTGGTCTCAGGAATTCAGGGCACAGATGAATGGTCAAGACCCTTCAGCAGGCAGGCAGAATGCAGAGGACATTGGCTGCATGGGTGGGCTAAATGCTCTGTGCTCCCTGAACACCAAGGCAAGAGTCACTGAGTGGCAGCAGACCAGGAGCAGCAGAGGGAAGCCTAGACCAGGAGCAGCAGAGGGAAGCCTGTCCTCTGGGAGCTGCCTGCACATCAGCCATCGCTGCTCACACGAGCTGTGCCACGGCCGGCCCAGAGCAGCTCTCACAAGGTCTGGTTTGGTACTGATTTCTCAGCCACAGGCACTTATTAGTGGATACTATCAAAACATTTCTCCAAACCCCAGGTTCTCCTGGTTTATATTGAAAGTTAGCAACCCACGGGGAACTGCTTCCAAAATAGTGTTTGCATTTGTATTACCTTCAAGGCTATCCAAGTAAGCTTGGGGAGAAACAGAAAAATACATAGTTAATATTAGCTCTGCAAATAAGAATGAAAAGAACCAAGCCAAAACAAAAAAAACCCAAACAATCTTCTTTCAAAAAGAAGCCATTCCAGGATTCAAGACAACTCAGTTTGTCAAGCAGTAGTTTTTGAAAGGAATTAAGCTTCCCTATTGCAGGAAGCATCAGTCCAGAAAGAAAGCTGTGTGACAGGTTGGATATGAATCATGACACAGTCAACTAATACCAGAAAGACTTCCCACATCAATGTTTTTGAGGGTTGTAAAAGAGCACAGGCATTTTGCCTCTTACTTTATGAAACATGTCACCAGGCACCTGACAGACTCCATACAGGGCAGAGTGCACAGAGGGATGTGGGCTCTGACCCCACAAGAAAACCCAAACCAACAAAAAAACCAACCAAAACCCAACCCAAACAATAAACAAACAAATGCAAAACAAACCACACAACAAATAAAAAGAAAAAAGAAAAAAGGGAAAAAAAGAAAAACATCTTCTTTTTCTGGGGTTGAGAACTCAGCCTGAAAACATCTCCAACTAGAGTCTGGAGAATGGTCTCAGTCCTGTAACAACTTGCATCAAGCTACAACACGTTGACTTCCCATAGTTTAAAAGTTTAGTATGTGCAAAATAAAACAACCTATTTTTCATCTTCACCTTCATCAAAGGCAAAACCAACTTCAATTTCACAATGAAATTTGGCAAGCAACTAGTCAGCACATAGTCTCCTCAGGCTATAGCATGCATAAAGGCCACTATGGAATAATTACTGCCCCCTGTCTCACAGCAAAAAACACAGGCTTCTACACACAAACAAAGGAATTTCAAGGATATCCTCCAGAATTAAGATTCATGACACAAATTTTCCTGCGTTTTCAATTCTGTCTGAGCAGGGTATTTCATTATTGCATGCTGGAAAGCATACGAAAGGAACAATGGGGTAATTCCCATGCCAAAGGGCTGTGTTCATAGCGCTTACATGTGCTACATAAAATTTCACTTCCTTGATTACCTGTTTGTACTTTCGGTAGCAACGCTGAATAACAGCGGCAGCCACCTCCTGCTGCTCCCGGAGAGGACGACCCTGTGTGGAGAAGGAGCAGTGAGTGGTCAGAGAGCACCGGAACCCAGGAGAGACGATGTGGCTCGCGGCTGCTCGCAGGGCACAGCTTCTCAACCTAGCAGTGCTACCTCATCCAACTCAGGCCTAGGCATTTCCTGGACATGTCTCTACTGTCAATTCACGTAACGAACAAACCCTCAAAATGCATCTTTACACCAAGCAGGCAACTACCCAGAGCCTCTGAGGCACATTTTGAGGATGCGCTCGGTGAGCGCCGCTCGGGCACGGCCGGCGTGCTGTGGCACGGCACGCTCCCCCCAGTACAGCACTTGCTGGGCAAACACCAACGAGCAAACGCCGGAAGCATTGAAAAGGTTATGACAGAAACTGTATTTTTGTCCCGAGAGTGAGTATTACCTATGTTTTCTTTTGTAACAAATTATACTCTGTCACAACTAACAAGGAAGACACTGGATCTTTGTTACGTACCTTGTATTTCCTGAACACTGTCTGGACGAGTTTGGCAGCTTCATAGAGTTCTCTCTGCTCATGATCAGACAGAGTTAACTGTGCAAACTCATTTTCTACCTTCTCACTGCTGGATGCACTCAGAAATTCAGACCAGTCAGCTGCCGAGGGAAGGCTGGGTTTCTCAAAAGCTATTTCACTGATTGGTGAGCCTGCAGGGCTCAAGCTGGTGTTCGAAGAAGGGGTCAGGGGTTCACTATACAGACTTCTGAAATACCAATCACAGTAGGAATTATTGGCTCACAAAGCACCTGGGCTGGCATCACAGATAAGGACAACAACATAGGGAATTCAAGGCAGAAGGTCATGCTCCCCACTCTCTCTGAGGGGCGTCCCAACACCCCTGAGCCTGCCCGTACTGCGCTGCACAGACGTGGCACTGCAGGGAACCCACCATTCCATCAATCTCTAGCCATGTTGGCAATGATACATCTGAGCACAAGAGCGTGCCTGGGCTTGGAAGACTCGCTGAGACCCTGCATCTGCAGGCTGAAGAGTCAGCACATGCTGTCCAGCATTCACACCATGCCACAAACCCAGAGCAACCTAACAGCTCTCACTGACCTGATCTGTGCAGCACTCGGCAAGTGATCAACATCAGCAAGGTAACTGGCCAGCCAGCTCATGGTGGTGCTCATGGCAGCACTGTCTGTCCTCTCCACCAGCAGTGACTCCATTGGCACAAAATTCTCCCGCTTGATCCTGTCAGGCGTAGCTTCAATAATGTGCTCTGCAAGTGTCATCATGTTCACCTGTCAGGGGGGAAATGAGAGCAAACGTTTGTTGCCTGGCAGAAGGTGCCTTGTGCTTCCATGTTACAGCCCAGCTGTAAACAGACACCCCCATTTTCCCCAACACTGTGGGAGCTGAAGCCTACTGTTTGTCTCAGCAATGGAGGAAAATTTGTTAACCAATGGTGATTTGTTTTTCTGTCTCTTCTGACAAAGCATTGCAGGATTTCATATTCACTAGACCTCTTCCTTTCCTTTACGGGGAGCTCAACAGACCTGGTGAAAGGTTTATGTCACTGGGTCCTTAGTCTACACTAGTGACAGCTAGTAAAAACGATTTTGCCCTTCTTTTGCCAAGACATGCAGTAGAGCACGACAGGACAACGAAGGCACATCAAGAGAATTTAAAACCCTTGGGATGACACATTGTCAGGAATTCTTCTGAACAATATCTTCCAGCCCACCAAGATACACAGGAATTTTTGATACAGAGAACAGAAAACAGTTCTGGTTTTGCAATGATGTGCCAGAGGAGAACATTCAGAGATGCCAAGGCAGTGCAGCTGAGGCTGTGCTCCCATTACTCCTTTTGCTCAGACAACCACAGTATCTTTCTCCCTGTGACTATTTCTCATATGTCTCTCCTGTGCTTCTGTTGTATTTTTATTTCCTCTATTCCATACCTAGTGGGATTTTAACTTCCCTAAATCCATTCTCTCCCCTTCTTGACTCTTATCTCCTTGACCCCTAAAGTGCAGTGGCTTGGCCTGCAACCACAGCACTACCTCTCTCACATCTTGTCTTTATAGGGACTGCTGCCCAGTTCCTGAAGAACTATGGGGCCCCCTTAGTCTCATTTACTGCTGTGACCAAGAGGCTCTGCTTTTTCCTTTTTCCTTGTACAACTGCAAACAATTTTGTGCATGCTGTACACTGTTGAAGTGTATGCCAGTGCATGACCCCAAATGCTAACCATTAGCCTCTTTGTCTGGGTTGAAATTGGAAGAAAGTATACATTGACTGCAACCACCTCCTTCCTCAAAGCACAATCCAGAATGTCTGGAGGCCTCCAAGGAATTTCTCAGTCAGGCTCGTCTGCGCAGCCACCGTGTTCTCTGGACTGCTGCTCTTGGTGCGATGGGTACGTTTACCTGCAGTTCATCCATGTGGTGTAAGCAGTCCTCTTCCCCTGTGTTGTCCCTATAGGACAAGAGCTCTGCATCCACCATCTCCCTGTCAGCCATCATCAGCACATTCATCTGCTCCCGCTGGTGTAGCCGCTGGGCTACAGCATCCTTCCCCAGCGCAGTGCCCTTCTGGCTCCCTGCCACCTGCACTGCCGACACACCGATATAAATGTCTTTTGGGTTCCATTTGACGCCCGCTTGGCTGCCAGAGCCCCGGTACCCAGTAACTTCTGGGATGTGCTGGGAGACCTCCCGACCATAGTCCCTCATCCCTTCACTGGGGCTGATTGTCTCAGTGGAGGATTGCTTGGAGCTGGAGTTCTGCTTCCTAATGCTCGGCTGTTCCAGGCTCAGTGCAGTGGAAAGCAGCTTCTCTTGCCGGGCTTGAAAATATTCAGGGCTCAGCTTATGCTTTTTGGGTGCAGGGTAATCTTTCTGAGTCTCACTACTGTAATAACTGGAAGGTTCTGATCTTGGCCGTCTCAGCTCTGGAAACAAACAGATCAGGGGTCAAAACTAAACATGCAACCCACCACTGCCATAGGAACATCAACAGCTTCTGCCTCAAACCTGCAGGCCAAAGTACGTGTCGTGTTCCATGACACCCACGAGGATGTCCAAAGGGAGTAACAATCACAAAGGAAGCATACTGCCTCAACCACTCCCAAGATGCACACAGCCTGCCAGAGCAGACATTCACTCCTCTTCCTGATGCTTACGCAAGTGCATGGAACACAAGCAAAGAATCAAGCATGGACAGCAGGGCTACAGGTGGCCTCTGCCAGCCAGGTGAGCTCCTCGCCCCCATGTTTTCACATGTCTAATGTCAGCAAAGCAGTGTACGCCCTCCAGGTTGTTTTACCTGTGTTTGTACTGGAAATCACCGTGACTCCCTTCTGAGGCTCCTGAGAGGCAACAAGTTCACTGTGCCACTGGGACACCCAGTTCTCTGTGTTGGAATCTGTGCTTGAGGGGCACTGAATCCTGGGGTTTTGCCCAAGCTGAGTTTGTTCATCTCGCTGTAACT
The DNA here is from genome assembly GCF_000695815.1 of Acanthisitta chloris. NCBI lineage: Eukaryota > Metazoa > Chordata > Aves > Passeriformes > Acanthisittidae > Acanthisitta > Acanthisitta chloris. Next base: position 8,862 of record NW_008656409.1, on the reverse strand, counting down.
GCTCCAAGCACTCTGCCAACTTCACGTGGCCCCGAGACCGAGCAATGGCCAGTGGCAGTCTCCCAAGGGAGTCAGGAATAGAGATGGCTCTGCGGTCCCACTTGTACAGCACAACAGCTGCATCCATGTGGCCCAGGGCACATGCCCACATCTAAAGAAGAAAAGATAATTGGGTGACCTGCCTTCTCCTTCCTTTCTTGCTAATGCAGTGGAGTCTGGTCCCCAGCTCACAGAAAAAAGACTCTGAGAAACAAAGCCATGACATGCTCAAAGCCAGCAAATTACTTTTATAAATGTCCTAGCCTGACAAAAAGCCATTACACAGGACTAAATGTATGCTACTCTCTCTAATGACAGAGAAACCTCCACCTGCCAAATAAAGCTGACAATGTGACAGTTTCTTATTTAGTACTAAATTTTTTTGGGGGGAGTAAGTTTATTTTTTTTTGCTTGTCTAAGTCTTCAGTCATGATTTCATAATTCCAATGACCAAGATATTGTAATGACTTTACAACCTCTACAGTTAAATAGTCACAGAAAACAGCTTGAAAGAAGGTGTGTAAAGTTCCTCCCCCAGCACAACAGGGGAGACTAGATTTTGTGTAAAACACAACACAGAACCACCTGTCTGCTCCTTTTCCTTATGTTACTCAATTACAAGGTTTTGTTCTGTGTCGTCTCTCTCGATAAAAAGCCAGGAAGCTGATAGTGCCATGTCTTACCATTTACACAGCAGGGACACACAAGAAACATCTACTCTCCAGAGTGAAAACACGTTAGGAAAAAACCACAACAAACTCAGGCCCTCTCAGAAGTTTTGGACTTGGCTCTTACCAGAGGAGTGCAGGAGAAATGATCCACATTCAAAGGGTCAACTTCCAGCTCCAGATCGATGCTGTCTGCATGTTTGGTGCTGCAGAGGAAACAAGAGAAAGAATGATGCTCTGTAGCCATGTCAGGATCATTGCTGAAGCACCATACCATAGAGAAGTGACCACAGCACACATATTGACTACAGATGGTGCCCCCACCAGCGACCCGAAGAGTATGATACATCCAGTGATTGGACTCACTCTCTCAAGAGACAGGTCCCATCAGATCAGGGCATGGGAATAAGTACAGGGAGACTTGGCTGTTTGAGTGGAACAGCCATAAATGTGGACCGAGCAGAGTTTGTAGACGCTTCTGCCATGCCCGTACTGACACCCCAGAGCCCAAGGGGCTGGGTCTTACCGCCATTTGATGAGGGTCTGGATCAGGGTAGCATAGCCCTGGGCAGCGGCTAGGTGCAGCAGTGTCATTCCTCGGAAAGTCTTGGAGTGGATCAAGTGTTTGGACTTCGCCCAGCAAGCACGACTCATCATCTTCTCGCATACCACCACCACGCGGCTCTCAAAGCAGCTGCCCAGGGTCCCAGTCCCAGAAACGCACTGAAACACCACACACATCCCACTTTAACCATGTAGAGGAGCTGCAACCTGCCCTGAGCAGGAGGCCTTCCACTTCTGCAAGTACTGAGACTGTGGCGAACGCAGCTGAAAGCCAACTGCTGTTAGACACCCACAAACCAGACTTGCTGTTCAGGACAAACTATAATCCTTTCCACATCCTACCCACAAGACAAACTCTGGTAAGAAAGAATAAAGCTGCTGTGTCTGGACACGGCAAGGTTCATACCTGCACCTGCGTTCCGCCGTTCCCACTCCCGTTACTCCCGCCTCCTACTCCTTGTTTGTGCTGCTGGGAGCCTGTCATTTCAGCCATTCTCCTCTCCATTTGCTCAAGTCGCTCCAATATTGACATCCTGAACTGGTTATCTACGTTGGAGAAAGCCAGAATAAGGACATTTCCACGGAAAGGAAGCTCAGGTTTTACCAGACAACTGCAATAAGCCACAAACAGCTATCCTCAAAGTCACTGAGCAGATTTGCTCTGCTTGGCAATGCACACAACACTTGCCCTGCAGCATCCTAGCTCTTCAAGTTCCTGCACCAACCCTTTGACTGCAAATCCAGAGAATACTCTTATGGAAAACAGACAGAAAAATGAAAAACACAGGCAGAAGGCAGATCTCTTCCCTCGTGAGTCCAGCTGTATCCATAGGAGCGGTCGGGGTAATGAACTGTCTTTGAAAACATGAATAAACCCTAAGCAAATACACCCATTCAGAGAGCATTTTAGTATGATCATATCTGCCAAAATACTCTTCATTTTAGAGTACTGCCCCTACTTCACAAGAGTCCTGGATTCAGCTTGGCTTGCCTCCTGGAATCATGCAATAATGATACCTGGAAGAAAAAGACTTTTCTTCCTTCTATGCTTAGGACTAGGAGCCTTTAACACGACACTTGCCTCTTCCCTGGCAGACTCCCTTTCTTGGAAAACAGCTTCAGCCAAGTACCAAAACCAGAACTACTGGAAATCAGCATACAATCACTGACAATCCCATAGCACAATTCTGGAAAGCAGCATGACTCTGGAGCCCTCTGGTCCCTGCAGAAGTCTCAGGGCTGTGTTACTTATCTTTCCCTCCTTGCACTGTAACGTAACACTATTCTACAGCTACTAAAGGTAGAGCAGGGAGATTCAGACAGGTTAACAGATCACTGCTGAGCCTGATGCTGTAAAGATCAACTGAGGCAATGATTCTGTGGTTAGGGCTAGTCAGTGCAGACTGAGTGGCTGCAGACACACAGAGCTCCTTCTGTCCTGCAACCCTCAAGGGAGAAGCTTCGTGCAGCTCGTACGAAGCCGGGCAGGATTGTTTTGGGATAGGGAACATTTAATGAATCTTGCTATCATGTTAACAACATATGTAGCAAACTGCGAGGAAAAGATAACCCTCATCCTGTTCGACTTCATGCATCCATGGAGACAGCGTGGTGCTGCAGAACACTGATAACTCCAGAACAAAGCCCACTGACAGCAACAGGAATATGTGCACAGAAATGGACAAGCACTAATCAAGTTTCAAATGAGCCAGACTTCTCCAAGTGACTGGGTTACATGCAGAGCCCACCCTGGAAGGCTGCAGGAGTACTTGTATGCTACACTCCGAGCACAGCTCACACTAGAGGGTATTGGAGAGATGTGGATCTCTGCTGTGCTGCACTAAGGACCACATCACAGACTATTGATAATAGCTCGGCTCCACTGGCTGGAGATGTCCCCTTTGCACGAGGAGGCTGCTGTGGCTCCACAGCAGACAAGCTCCACTCCCTTCTGCCCAGCATCAGCATCCCACCCTGGCTACTACTGCCTTACTAATCCTTCTGTTGTCCTGTTAATTGCACAGCCTCTAGGAAAGGATTTGACACGAGGAAAATATTCATTGCACTGATGTGATCTCAGGGCCCTGTCCTGACCTGCAGTCAGCACACAGCAGCAACTCAGGTCCCGTTTGCCCAGCAAGTCTTTGTTCCAGGAGTGCTGCAGTGTGCTGCAGTGCAGTCCACGCCGCTGTCTCCTCCCTTCCTATTGCCAGGCGGAGCACGTCCGCTGCAGAGCCTGGCAGAGACCTGGCCCCACGCTGCAGGCCTGTGCAAACACAGCTGCAACAGCTCAGGCACTTGGAAGAGTTTGCCACACAGGGAACAGCTCTGCTCTAGACAGGCAATGCCACTCTCTCTAGTTGGGCACCACCACCTGCACTTAATTAGAGCTGAGAGCAGCAACACACACCGGGTATCACATCTGAGCCTTCAACCTCATACAGGCAAGAGTAGCATCTTTTTAAAAGAAGAAATTTGCCTTGAACCAGTGTTACAGATCAGTAAGCCCAGGGCTGCAAAATTCTGGTGATTTGCTCCTACTCATTTAGGGGTTAATAACTGTTCTGAAAACAGGAGAAAATTATTCCAGTGAGATGTGGAAGTACACTGTACAGGTTACTATTTCCCTCTTTTCTTTTTTTCAAGTTGAAACCACTGTGGAACAGAAATGCAGAGCCTCATGTTTGTGTCTATTTGCCAGGGTCTTTTCTCGGGACTATGTGATCTGTAATGAGTGAAGCCTCTACCCTTCCTGATCCCAAGCTAACGACACTGAGAACCTCCTGTCAGGTTTTGTCAGAAGACCAAAGTTACCAAAGGTACAAAGGTATGTCTGCCATCAGACAGGAACACTAAACAGAAGAAATAAAAGCAGGGAACTTTTATGGTGTTTTCATAATTCCATGGCATCAACTACATGACAAGGTGTCCTTTTCAAAAGGGACTGGTCAGTTAAGGGTGTGCATTGCACTAGTCTACCAAAAATGGGAGGGAGAGAGATCACTACCAGGAAAGGAAGACAGCAATTAGCTATGCTGCAAGAGTTGGCACACCCTTCACAAAACAAAACAAAGACACTTTAAGCACAGAGGAACAGCCAAGGGACAGGACACCTTTCCCCAAGGTTCCCCTTGGACTCAGTGATGAGGTGAAAGGTTCCTTTCCCACACCCAGCCCTGGATGCACACTGGATTAATGGCATTTAGACCAAAGCCAGCATGGTTCACAAACTGCAGATGAGCCAATAGATGTACCTTGCAATAACTGAGCAATGAGATACAGGAGCCACAGGGTTGAACATTCCACATATCACTCCGAGAAGTTCAAGACCCTTTATCCCACATTATTTCTCATTTTGCTAGTCACAATCTTTTCTGTCTTGCTTACTTCAGGGGCCTGTGCAGGGCCACCTGCTTAGCAGGCACTGAAGTTACACAGGAACACAGTTTCCATGTTCCTGTCCTTTACAGCCAACACAGGATCTCATGACAAGCACCTCTCTTGCAGTGCAAAGAAGACAAGAACTCAACAGCATACAAATCACAGTCCAAATAAGCTTTTCTCCTGCTGTATTTCACAGGAAATCTAAACAGTCCCAGCCAAAGGAGAAGTCTTGCCCTGGAAGCACCCTCGCTCTGTCCAAAGGCAGCAAAGATGCATGTGGATACAAACATATCCACGTATGCCCACAAATGCCTTGGGTTTTGCCAAGGACTCTGCTTTTGATGATAGCATTTAATATTTTTTTTGTGAGCCAAAAGAATTAGACTTCCAAATTTTTCCATTTCTTGAGTTTTGCCATTACATATCAATCTAAGAAATGTTACAATATTCTTTAGGAAACTATAAAGACTGTTTCTGAAGCTGCTCTTGAAGGCTTCTTCCATCAAAGGTGATAAAACCAGTCACACTCCTGTATTTCCAAGACACCTCATAATTTCACAGAAAACATTCTGAACATTGTATCTTTTCTGGGAATTTTTCTTCTTCAAATTACACCAAAATTACTTCTCACCATCATTACATAGCATAATGGGGAGAGGTGGTGGCAGCCTGAGGGGGGCTGAACCAGGAGTCATCAGATTTTGACCAGTACTAAGAAATTGTTTTGGATCTCATACTCATTTTCCTAAAACATGAACCATTTTTAAGTGCAGAGCTTCATTTTCATTTGTACTGTGAGAGAGCCTACTACTGATCACAGTAACCATAGCACATCACGTACTAAACATTTTTAGAGATACAAAACTATTCTGGTACAAATTTTCTACGGATATATAGTGGTTTATACCAGTTACCATCCTGCAGGGCTACAGCACAGTTATGCCCAGACAAACTGGATATTGTCACACATTATCAGGTTTTATTGGCAGAGCTGGCTTAATCCAGTGGTGTTTTCTCAGCCCAGATCCCTTCACAATGAATTTAAAGCAGACCTGTACCAACAGCTCAATGACCCACCACATCAGGCACAGCGAATGGAAAATGCAGTGAGCAGAGGAGTTAATCTAGTTTCAGCTCCTAGATTCTGGAAGTCCCACCTACGATTTCTCCCTTGGTGTCCTCCAATAAACACTGAATTTCCTTAGTAAGAATCTAAACAGCCATTCACATGACACAAGTTTTCATTGGAGGCTGCAGAAACGTGTGTTGTGCAGCTTGGTAACAGCTCTGGACTGCACAAATCCCCTGTTCAAAGGGGAGTTAAAACACAGCCCCTGCGACAGCCCACTGCGCTCACGGCCCTTCCCACTGCCTAACCCAAAGGCCTCTTCCCAAGACACTGGGATTTCTGGGTCTGAGCTGTGCATGCAGTGTCCTCAACAGGCAGGCACAGCTGAGCATTGTCTCTGCTCATGCTCTATTACAGCAGATGGTAAAGGCACCTGTTTATCAGGTGTCAGTTCCTGTGCTTCCTTTGTGGGGTACCCAAAACACTGCCATGGCCCACGGCATGGAGCTGAGAGGATTCAAAGGAGTCGTCCTCTGCTTGACAGGTCAAATTTAAGAAATTAGCACAGAGAGCAGCCTTTCTAATCTCTGCAAACTGCTGTACCGGACAAGTACAGATCCCAAAGGATCTTCTGTCCTTTTTGCAAGGAAGCTTCAAATAGCAAGAAACAGTCTGTGCCACTCATAATTTGGCAGAGCAGCCAGAACTATTACAGGGGAAATACTGCCAAAAATATGGATGAAAAATAAACTGGCAGTTTTTAGCAGCGAGTGGTGTCTATACCACTTGCTGTTTCTTCACACTCTTACCTGGAGGTCTGGGGTATTTTTGCCATGCTGCACAAACGAAACGAGATATTATTTGACTGGAAGGACTAAAGAATGAGGGTCCATGATCTTCCTGCACACTGCACTGGGGCTGCATCTGCCCAGCATACAATCATTCCCCCAGAGGCTTCTAACTACTGAACTAATAGTGGTGCGCAAGATCTGCATCTGCACATGTTCCCAAGCACTGTGCTAAAACACTCTGGGAGGCAGAGTCACATCAGGGCTCTGCTCCTCAGCAGTGCGGCTCCTTCGCAGGCAGTTTCTGTGTTACATCATGCACTGCATGAGCACACACACAGACTGAACTGAGCAAGTGTGACAGCTGAGCACTGTAAAAAAAACATGCAGCACAAAGACATTTTTCTGTTTTGCAGAGCAAGTCAGACACACCATATTCTCTCATCCAGTGCAAGCTGTGGGTGGGGAGTGGGGATGGAAGCAATCTAAGGACATGTCACTCAGAGTGCCAGTGCTCTGCTCCTATCTTACAAATCATCCGTCACTTGTCTATAAAATCTTGCTCAATTCTTCTATACAGTACAAATCCTGAACACGTTCCATGTGACCAATTTGTACCAATTTGATCTGATTTAGTACTGATTTCTGAGGTGCCATTGTTGCAGGAACACCTATTTCTGAAATGAAACTGGTAACATCCTCGACCCACATTACAAGATCCTCTCTTTAGCATTAAGTTGTTACGAGTCATGGTCTCTGCCAGCGAATGAAAGCATTTAAAATGTTTACTTCATATTCTACAGCAAATGCATATCCATGCTAGTGGGGCAGGACAGCTCCAGTCCTTTCGATTAGCGAGAAATGCCGTAACTACCAAGGCACAAGGTGAGCAAAACACTGTTATGTACACTCTGAGCCAAAGTGACAGCTGAAGAAAGCCCATGTTTTCACACAAGAAATGAACACTATTGGGCATGGGCAGGAAAAATGAAGTCATCCAGACCTGCACATCCAGGCACTGTCAGTGATTTTAAGCCATTAATCCACCTACCAGGGCATAATTTCTTACTGGCAACACTTTTCCTACAGTTCTTCCAATGTTGTAGGACTTCAGCTATTACTCCCATGACACCTGGGACTTCTCTGTTCCTCCCTATCATCCCCAGCAGCCAGTGCTCCCTCAAAATAGAGTCCTTCTCTACCTTTCCTTAGCATGCCATTACCAACGAAGCAGGAGGGCGGCTCAGGCTGACTCTTCCCCAAGCGGCAGTCTCTATACCAACAGCAGTAAAGCATTTGCTGCCCTATTTTTCAGGCTTCTCTTCTCCAGGGCTTAGGGATGGCAAGATTTTAACACTATCCAGGAACAGCTACTTCAGCAAACCAAGGAAGGTTTCAGACATTCATGTGGTCCTTAGAGGAAGAGCACACTGCTAAAGACATCACTCCTTGTGCTACTCTGTAGTTGATATGAAAAGTTGGCTGCCTGGATTCAGGCTCTGCAGCTTAGTTCAGAAATTGGCCGTACTTCCCCACGGGTGCCAACACGACGAAAGATGTGCTTTTGGACGTATGCACAGAGCATCAGACTAGGAAGACACGCTGTGCTGCTGCTCACCTGCACAGTGCTACTCCCCAAAGCTCCTGGAGACTCCCTCCTCCAAGAGCTACATGCTAAAGGAACTATAAACAGTAAAAAAGCATCTCGTGATGCACTATGCAGTATCTGTGCTTACAGTACTGTGTAAGGTGTATGTGGATGGTAACAATCCTGACCCAACTTTTTTCTCATAAAAACCGCAACCTCAGTCAAAGAGAGTTAAAATAGTCACTCATAAATAAATCACCAGACCCATGGGCAGAACGATACAAAATAACCTCTATTTGCTACCAAGTTAGATAAATAGGAATTGCTACAAGCTACAAAACCAAATCCCTGTAACAGGCCAGCAAAAGAGACTGAGATGTCCTTCACTGGAAGCTTTCACAAAGTCTGATATCGATCACATTTACCCCATCTAGACTGGGAG
>NW_008656409.1:0-220 GCF_000695815.1 Acanthisitta chloris | reverse complement strand
CCCCGAGCTCTCCAGGTTTTGGGCTGCCAGCCTCCCCCTGCGCCGCACCAGCTCGGAGCACGAGGCTGTGCTGGAGCCGCACGGCTGTCATCTCTCCGGCTGCACACGTGAGGCTAAAATTAAAGTGCTGTCACAACTCTGAGCCTGCATCGCGGCACGACTCGGGAGGGGCTGGGACCGGCGAGGGAGGGCGAGTCCACGGACACGGCACAGCATGCCG